>NW_002987155.1:472416-538458 GCF_000006295.1 Pediculus humanus corporis
TGCCTTTCTAATTTGTCACTATTATCGCGAAATATCGTGACCAATGATAAAATGGCGTCTCTGATATCTTCGTGCCTTTAAAAAGTAATCAATTTAAAAACGATAACAACCGAAATAAATAAATCCATAAAAAAACGAAAAAAAAAACCAAACTCGTAATATTACTCACGAAACTGCAGGTGCCGCTCGAACGGTTTTTTCATCAAACATCGTTATTGCCAACATCAAAAAAATAAAATTTATATAAAAATTCATTTTTCAAAATTTTTATTTACAAAATGGCGCGCCAAAAATTTATCGTTTTCCCTCGTTTTTCTGTCTGAAATCAAAATAATCATGATGATGAGTGATGATGACGATAATTTACCGTCTGAGAACGTCAAGTACTGTTAATTATTATTATTATTAATAATATTAAATAACAAAGTAAGAGTTAATAACAAATCTTGGTCGACTGTAGTACTCAAGAAGTCAAGGTCGTGAATTATGCTTCGATACTGGCCACTCCGAAGATGTTAGTCACCGGAGCCCAGTTCGGAAAAATCGTTTTTATCGAAAAAGACGGACTCAAATATTAATAATAATGTAGTAATAATAATAATAAGTGGCACACCGAAATCGATAATAGTCATAAGAATCGGGTAGAAACCTCGGATAAATACTTAAAAAACTCCGACAAGTAGCCTTGTCGTGTTTAATGGTGGATAATAATAATAATAATAATGATACATGATTCGTTATCGATTTATTAATTGTTAATAATAATTAATTAAGAATAAATTTTTCTTTTGAGAGAGAGAGAGAGAGAGAGAAAATGTTCAAATTATTTAAAAAAGAAGAAAATTAATCCCCCGTTTATAATAATAATAATTCATATATATATATATTTTACAAATGGATTAAAATTTTTTTTTTTTTTTATAAAAAAAAGGGGGGAAATAAAAAAAAAAAATTTTTTTTTTTTGTAAACGCTTTGATATTATTTAACCGAAAACCGCCATATGTGTTTGATCAGTTCCCCCTCTTTTTAAAAACATTTTTTATATATAAGAGTTGTGAGATTTTTTTTTTTTTTGCCCTTTTTGTCTAGACTTAAATTTTTTCTTTTATTTTATAAATATTAAATAGCCTTAATGTTATTTATCAGAATTAAAGTTATGATTTACTTATATATAATTTTTTTAAAATATTAATTTCAAATTATTTATTATTAATAATAATGATATTAGTATAATGAAAAAAAAAATTACCGTGATTTAATTTTAATGAAATTTTACCGGAAAAAAAAAAGAAACGATGTTTTATTTTATTGATAGATCGACGGAAAATAATAAAAACTTTCGATATGCACTTATTTTAATTTAAAGTTAAAATAAAATCAAAAAAAAAAAAAAAAACTCTTAGTAGTTAACACATCGAATGAAACTTTTCTAATTGATTATACTGTTCGTGTAACAAAATTACCTCTCGCAGCCAAAAAGTAAGTCATAGAGTAAGAAAATCAGCTTCCGAAAAAATGTTAGCGCCTCAGTAATTTCTCCCCTGTGACGTAATAAAAAAAACTCAAACGATTATGCTATACCGCTCAGTACTACAAAATCGTTATTTTTTTATAAATTTGTGTATGATTAAATATATTAGTTATGAGTGCTGGTAGTAAATCTTCTGGGGTAATTTATTAATTTTTTAATAATAAAAATAAATTTTAGTTTTATCTTAATAATAATTATTATTATTCCGAGTTCGAAGTTTAATTTTAACCCGGTTTGGTTAGAAATAACAATTCGTGTAAAATTTCAATTAAAAAAATTAAATAAATGTTTTACGGTTTATTTAATAATTTAATAAGAAAAGTTATCAATTTCTAAATAAATGCATTTCGTTGTTAGTTCAATTGCAATAATTCTTAATGCAGAATAATATCTTTCATTATTAATTTAATTTAATTTATAGTAGAGGTAAGCCATTATAAATTTTCTTATTTTTTATTATTATTATTATAGCAGGGGGGTCAAGGAGATCAAAAGGAAAAAAAAAGAAAAGAAAGTATATTGGATTTATCAAAATATTTAGAAAAGAGTATAAGAGTTAAATTTGCTGGAGGTAGAGAAGCTGCTGGAATTTTAAAAGGATTTGATCCTCTTTTAAATTTGGTATTAGACAATACGACTGAATTTTTAAGAGATCCAGATGATTCGTACAAATTAACAGTAGACACGAGAATGTTAGGTTTAGTCGTGTGCAGAGGTACATCGGTTGTGCTAATATGTCCCACAGATGGAATGGAAAGCATATCAAATCCATTTGTTCAACAAGAAGAATAATAATTTTGTTGAAATGTGTATTGAAAGTACAATTATTGACTTGTAACATAAAAAAAAAAAAAAATTTTCTACAGTTTTTAATAACCTGTACACCATGTGTTAGAATAATTTAGTATTATAATTATGTGATAATGTACATTTAATAGTAATTTCTCAGTTTTTCTCTCCTCGTAATAATAATAATAATTTTGTACTGTTTTTTGCCCCTTTTTTTTTTTAAAGTTGTAAAGAAATAAAATAAAATAAAAAAATTTTTACGATTCTTTGGCTTTTGTGATGTGTATTAATGCAATAATCAAAAAAAATTTTTATTAAAGAAATAGACTAGAAAGTTTAGTTTACTAATATTTAAATGTAAGTCGCCATTTTGTTTAAAATTATCGATTTAATCAATTAAATAATTTCGTAAAAAAAAAAAAAATTTTAGTTAACATCAGTCTTGTCCGAATTCATTTCTAATCCATGGATACTGTTGTGGACATTCTGCACAAGTGTACAAAAATCTTTCCCCATGTAATATTTTGCTGTAGAGTTTACACGTATTTGGTAGTGCACAAGCTATTTCATGAGGTTCAAACTATTTAAAAATAACAATTTTCCTAATTACTCACTTCATACATTTATTTATTAATAAAAATAATTTGAACTTACCTTTTTTTGACAAGTCCAAGGTTGGAATTCATTTAATTTATTCGTCGGTGTAGGATTTTGAATCCATTGTATCGCTTGCCAATTGGTAACAAACCAAACGTCATTCTTGTACGAAACATCATCTAAAAATTTCTGAAAAAAAAAAACAAAAAAAAAAAATTGTTTGAATACAATTTAACAAATTAAAAATTTATTATTGACAAAAAAAAAATATAAATTACCTTGAACGCTTCCATGTAGTCAGGTCTCTTAAACCATGAACTGTGAAAAAAAAGACCGAGAGGTGCTCTGTTTGTTGTGTAATGTCTTTGTAAATTACGATGAAGAGTATTGTAAACTTCATCGCCTGACATATTCGCTGGACAGTTATTGATCATTGTACAGGTATATCCTCCTGCACTGAACTGATTTAAAACAATTTCCCAAATACCTGGATATGATCTTGTAGGACAATTTTGATCGGGTTGACATTTATGAGGCATTTTATAATCTAATGTGTACGGCCATAAAGGTGGATTGGAAAATGGTGCCACGATTGAAGAATCATATAAAAAACCAAATTCTTTCATCATTAAAAATTGTTTATTCCATCCGACTTTTAAAAATGGTACTCTTATTCCTGAAACGAAAAAGAAAAAAAGATTTTGTTTTAAATATGAAAAATTTATAGGTAAAAACAAGTTTGTTTTTTTAACGATAAAAACCTACCTCGTAATTCATCCAATCGTACGAAAGCAAATTTGTTAATTATATTCGCTTGTCCCACCATTTCGTCAAACCAATCTTCGATTGTAGCATTTCTGCTCCACCATTCTTCTGGTCCCCTATGACTGAAAACATAATTATATTAACAAAAGAAATTGTTTTAAAATATTCATCCTTGATGATTTTTATAGTTTTTTTGCTTACGTTACAGAATGAACAGCAATTTCGTGTCCATTGTTCCACATTTTTTGAGTTTGTTGATAATTATTAAATTGATGTGAAACATAAAAAGTTCCTTTAATTGGACAACCATTTGGATTTTTTCTTTCAGGAGTAAATATGTGTTCCATGTAAAGATTCCAATTTTCAACATTTATGGCATCGTCAAATGTAAGTAATATCATTTGTGGAATTTCGTTAATTTGTAAATGTCCAGGTGGAAGGGTACCATTTTTCGAACAGAAACATTTAGGAAGTTTACATTTTTTCGGATCGCAAGGTAGTGCACCGTGAGGATCGTAATTAAGATCTATTACGAAAAAAATTTTGAGAAAGTTTCATTAGTAATCCTTTTGAATAAAATAACAATAATAATAAATAACTTGAAATTTAAAAATTTCATATAAGGGCTTTTATTATGAGAGAAAGCAAATTACCATCGAAAATGGAAAGTCAGAAAAATATTTTTTAATTATTATTATTATTATTATTTTGGTTGTAAAGACAACAAATTTAGTTTGCTCGAAGCAGGTTATTATTTGAAAATGAATTTTGTAATTAAACCTTACCACACCATCCTTCGTCTGATTCATCCGGGCAATCAACACTTCCATCGCAAAAAAATTCGCTGACTAAACAAGTTCCATCAGCGCAACCTAATTCGTTATCTTTTAAACAACCGGCGCCATTTAAAAGTGGTTTTGGCGCTTTCCATTCTGCGAACACGTCACAATTATCAACGTTTCCTTTGAAATCACAAATTTGGCGCTTAACGTCAAAAAGCAATCCGAAAGAACATTTGAATTCGAATACTTCTCCATCTGAAAAATTTTTTAACGGTGTACGTGTGCATTTAAAATGTGACAAAAATTAGTATCTTTTTATTATAATTATTAAATTTACCTAAACAAAGATAATATTTAGCACATTCGTTTGCCAACCAAACTTTAGCTCGTGATTGTTTTGGATTTCTATAAAACCTTCCATTTTCTATACAAGGTACAGTGGTTTTTATATCGCGGCCTATAAAATAATTTAAAAATCAACGTAAACGATTAATAAATAAGTGTATATATATAAAATCGAAACGAAACAAAACATTAACGTGTAAACGGTAGATTTTTATTATAGTAATTTCATATATATATATAACAAAGTGTATTAAAAAAATCTCACTCACTCACCAGAAGTTAATTGAGCGAAAGTGAATAGAAATAATAACCGTAAGTACAACCTACTCTTAAACACCTCCATAATACAACTGACTGACCAAATACTGGGATTAAAATGAATGATTTTTTTTTTTTAACAACTGACCTCCTTTATAACCATTTAAGGTTTTCTCCCCCTTAAAAAAGAGAAAGATTCATTCAAGAAAACATTAAAAAATGTTTTTTTACATTAAACATTGACAATATTAAAACGTTAATTGATAATATACATAAATATCCATATCAATCAATATAGAAAATCTATGAAAAACATTATTAGACAAAAAAAATATCAATAGAAAGTACAATTTGACATTTATTATTATTATTATTAATATCGAAACAAACAATAAAATTATATATATTTGTTGTCGTCTTCTTCTTCTTACATTCACATTTTTTTCGTTTAAATTTTTATTAATTCAAACATGAACAAAATTCATGAGAGAGAGAGAGAGAAATAAAAGTATTTATTACATAAAGTTTTTTATTACTTTTTTAAATTTAAATTAAAAAAATTACATAATATAATAATAATAATTAATACATCTTTTTTTTTCTCTCTCTACGATAATATATTTTTAAAATAATAATAACATTCGATAATTCATTATTGATTAAAAAAAAAAAAAAAAGGGGGGGGAAAGGGGAAATTAAATTAACTTAGTTAATTTAGTTTAAACTTATTTGATTAAAAAAAAAAAATTTATTAAAAATGATTATTAATTATTTTATTATATAATTTTTCATGAGTTTTTTTATGTGTAAAAAAATTAAACGATTGAGTGTAAATTTGTGATGTTTACATTTAATTAAACATTTTTTTATTTTTTAAATTTTTTCCTCGTACATAATTCATCATAATCATATTAAATTTATTAAATTTGTTTATAATAATAATAATAATAATTAAACAAATGTGTTTTTTATGTAAACATAGAAGAACTCATGAAAAATTTATGGGATTTAATTTTTTTACATCTTATTACAGTTAACCGATTAAAATTTTTATTTATTTATTTAAACTTTAAAAAATTTATTATTATTTTAATTAACAAATAAATAAATACAAAAATAATAATTGAAAAATCTTATGTGTTTTACGATTAAAAAAAAAAAATAATAATAATTTTTTTTTTAAAAATAAGTTTTCAAAAATAATTTATTTTAATTGTGCAATTCTAATGTTTGTACTTTGTTAATAATGACGTCACGATTTCATTCATTAATTGTACAAACGGGTGATTTTATAGTGTCGTGAAAGTGATTTTGTGATGTGTAAAAACAACAACAACAACAACAACAAATAATAATAATAATACGGGAATGAACAAACGAAACAAAAAAAACTATTTTTATATACGTGCGGATTACATTTTACTAATTTACGTGGGGGAAAAATAGCAGTAATAATAATAATAATAATAATAAAATAAAATCTTACTTAATACAAATATCACAGTCTTGAGCTTGTACAATTTTCGTAAAAAAAAAAAAAAAAAAAAAAAAAAATTTTATATAGACGCATATGACAACTATTCGACTATGTTTATCTCTATTGGTGGAATGTATTTCCAAGAATGACTCGTGTTGGCTCTATCCGATTTTGAGGTAGATGAAGAATTCTCTTGGGATACGCATTGCATTCCTATTTTGAATTGACCGCAGTTGAAAAAAATCAAATTGTATTCGTGATAAACGCTGTTACGTTGTTCGATCTGAACATGAGAGAGAAAAAGAAAATCAAAGGATAATGATAATCCTTTCTTTGTTAAAACGCTTTGGCTTTGGGATTAGCTTTTGGTATTAAACTCACCATCGGTATGAGAACTTTATCGGCACCGGAATAAGCTAATCTCGTTTCTAATCTGTGATTGCTGTTACCATTTTTGTAATCTTGATAACATTGCAAAACGAGGGTGACTTTTTTCAACGGTTTTTCCAAGAAGTTATGAATCGTGACTCCCAACTGCACGCATTCACCGACCTGATAACTCAAATCTTCCTGCGGTTTAATTTGTTGCGAATTTAATGTCACGTCTATAAAAAATAACAAATTTTGTTCAATGCGGCCATGTTTTTCGCATTCGAACGGGAATATTTTTTTTATAATGGTTATATCATTACCCCATTGCAATGGAGACATTCTAACTATATCTAACATATCAGTGGTGAGAGAAATGCCTTTGAGGGAAGCTTTTCCGGTCGTTCCGGATGCGGGCAACCTCCACGTAATGTCCGCCAAAGAAGCAATGTGCTCGCTACATATTTTCGCCAATTCTAAACGATCTTGAAACGAAATCGTGCCTTCTTTGTACAATTTGGAAATTTTCGACAGCGGACATCTTTCTATCGGAACCGGAATCCGACACGACTCGTTCCCTTCCATGAGCATACACTTTGTCGGAGCGTAATGAAGTTCAAGCTCGTGATTCGTCATGTTGGCAATGTCCAAAACTAAATAAAACTGCGTACTCCTGTAAATATGTGTTGATATTTTAACAAAAGAAGGCATTGATGATAGTACGATACTTGGCAAAATCACTCACGTTTCCGCTGGTATGACATCCCAACCGGTAATATGCACTGATGGCAATACTTCTAAATTGATAGAAACGACGCTCATTCTACAATATCCGGCTTCGAGACCGGGTCCACCGGAGTAACGAATTTTCAATTGTCCTTCGGTGTACTTGAAGAAAGAAATTTAAAAAAAATTAATTCCGGTTAAAAACTTCTGGAATTTCTGGAACATCATCAAAAAGAAAATAATTCTACCTTGTTAGAATAGGGTAACACGACTTTTGATATCGGAGACGGGGGTAATCTCATACTACTCCCAGATCGACTGCTACTACTTCCCGTCGAACGAAACGACGAAGAATGATCCGTTCTCCGAGAGGATGGTTGCTTTCGACTCATCGAAGGAGAACTTAAATGAGACGGTAGGGAAAAGGGTCCGGAACCTAATAGACTGTTTGGTTGGCTTCCACTTTCTCCAGCACCTCCGTACAGCACGCAAGTATCTACCCCCCCACCCCACATAAATTGATAACGTTTAACCGTTAAAAATAAAACGGAATATAAAATATATATGTACTTACCGTCCATCGGCGGTGACAGGAAATCGGCCGTCGCATGAATATTTACGGCGAATGAACACACGCTTCCAGGCTGTAGCGGAAGTTCCGACATGAGACTTTCTTTATTCCATTGAAACGTTTGTGCTTGGACTTCTAAATCTAATATGGACTGCATTGTTATTTCTAACAATTCGACCGGATACTGACTATTATTCGTTATGGTGATGGTGCACTCGGACCTGAAATAAAAATTACAAGAAAAAATAAATTAAAAATGAACATTTTAAAATTTGATGTTTAAAAAGAAAATTTACTTACGTTTCTCCGGCGTAGAGAGTAAGACTTCCGTTTGCGACAATATGGGACGAATTTCCCAGGGGTGTGCAAGTAAGACTCTTGGGTAATGATGTACCTACTGTTATCTGTGGCAATGCAGGTATGACTTCAACCGTGAATTTACTGCACTGAAAGCTTTGTATGTGCTTCAATTGGCAATTGGATTTCACTCCCAACGTATGCGTCGAATAACCTGATGAGTTTAATAATAATAATAATATATTATTACGGATGTAATGTTTCCGTTGATGTCATTGAAGTCATTTTGAAGATTACCTAAAATTTCTAAATCTCCCACTTCTTTCGGAATCCCTGACAAAATACATTGCTGCAATCCCGATTCCGGGAGTATGGAAATCGAAGTAGGAATACTTTCGAAAACGATGCCGCTCGTTAGAAGCCTCTGGAAAAAAGAAAAAAGAAAAGTTTACGGTTAAAAAATGTCTACCACAACTGAAAATAATAATAATAATAATTTTTTCCTTCTTAATAATGACGTACCACATCCGAAACTTTTAATTCGAACGGGAGAGGATTTTGAAATTTAACCACGACTTCACAAACGTCACCCTCGACCCAAACGTACTCAATTTTCCCGCCGCTTTTATTACTTCTTCTGTCGAGGGATCCGAAATTAATTGGAGTGAAAAGAAAAGGTCCGGAATCCTCTTTCAACTTTTCTATTTTTTGAGGTCTCAAATGTGGTAATAAATTCTCTAATTGAAACGACTTAGCCTCGGGTATGTTCATCAAGTTGGCTGGAGGTATCACCACTCCAGAATCCAAAACTAAAGGAACGGGAGAGCCTTCGCACTGTGATGCAAATTGCTGTAATTGTAAAGCGAAATCCCTTTGATCGGCCGGAGATAATTGATTCCAAAGAGTTTGGAGAAGAAACGTCATGTGCCTTGTTGCTAATGCTGGATGGTCCATTCTTCGAGCTGCTACAACCAATTCTCTCAATAATTGTATTTGTAAAGATGACCAACCTTGGAGACCGTCTGAAATAAATGAATTACACATGAATTTTATGGAGAGGAAGAAAAAAAGGAAAAAAAAAAAGAAAAACATTTTTATATTTACCTTTGGGAAATTCATTGGGATCAAGTGTCATTTTATGACCTGATAAAGCTTGAAGAATAAAATTGTAACACTGAGTCCAATCTGGAGTTGGATTTTGAGCCGATACAAATCTTGTCGCAGCCAATCGACTGCAAAACGATGCTTTTCTCAAAAATCCAATTTGCTTGTACAAATCTGCCAACATTGTGAACCTGAGAATTTTTTCATGTTCGCTCAATTGAAGATTTATAAAAACTACATTTTGCAATACTGTTGCTGCTAGTAAAATCATGCCTTGCTCTATGGAAATTCTAGCAGCTTTAAAACAAGATTCTGTTTCTATGATTCCGGCATTTTGATACTGAAATGAAAAGAGAAAATTAATTCGATTGTTGAGAAAATTGTGTAAGTAACTCTTAATTTGGTATTCATGAAATACAAACTTTACTATAATGTAATATGGCTTCTCTGTAATATTTTGGAATATCAGAGGCTGGAAGGTTGTTTGTTACAGTGTTGACAATGTCAGTCGAATTAGGAACGATTCCATTAATCGTAGAATTGTCTTCTACATCATTGGACTTTGATTTATTGGATTGATCATCTTGGGATGATGAATTTTTATTAAGGGAATATGTTCTGTGCAGATGAGGATACAGTACCAAAGCTGATGCAGCACACAATCCTTCTAAAGCACCACCTAACCATAGCCAATCATTTACAGCTCTCAAAATATCGACAGCAGAATGATAAAACCCGAGTGCTTCAGGTAAAAGACCAACTTGTAGAGACAAATCTCCTAAATGTTTTGTCATTCGTCCGACACATCTTTTCTTGTTTGTTTTCGATTCCAAATCTAATCCGACAAAGTCTTTTTTTTCAAATGGTGCCAAGAGTAATGAAACTTTATCAATTTTTTCCCTGGATCTTTCTTGACGTTTTGATTCCAAAACCCAAAATAACGATGACAAAAAGTCGTGCATATCTGAATCGATGTTTACAAAACTTTCTATGTCAGGATAAAAAAGACCTCTTGTTTTAAAGTTGGATGGTGTTGTAAATGGTGTGGGATCAGGCACATCACTATTCACTGGACATTTGTTTTCTGTCAAACCAAATATAATACATTGGGAATCGAATAATGTTGACACATACTTTACTTTCAATGATTCATGGATTCTGCATAATTCGTTAAGTTCAACTTGAGTATTGCATTTTCCTACTGTAATTAAACCTAAAAGTCGTCTATGAGTTTGAAAATCTCCCCAATCATTATTTTCAACGGGGTAATCTTTAATATAACGGGCCCAAATGTATCTTGAAAGACCAGCTGAATCAATTATTTTTATTCTATTTATTTGACTTATCTTATCAAAAACTTTGTCAAACGATTTTACTTTTAATTCTTCTCCTGAAAATTAAAAGATTATTGTGATTAACTTTATGGCAATGAGTTCTTTTTGAATTGTAGTACGGTGCACAAACTTACCTATGTGTTTAATTAAAACTAAAATCGAACAATGATCGTGAGAAGTTTGTTCGTAATCCGGATGCGACATATTAGTGTCTGGCGCGGGAGCAGAAAGAATTACACTCACAGAAGATCGCATTTGGTTATCATAACAATCAGAAAGGAAAAATTATAGATATTTTTGTTAGCAATTTATCAGGCTACTTGTTAATATCATGTTTTGATTTTAACCAGATGACAAAAAGCAGTAGATGTTAAAGGAAATCGGTTAAGAACTGTTTTTATTATGTTCTTCTGACACGTAGTGAAATTTCTTCCTACCAACATAAGCTACAAAAAAAAAATTTATCAAGTTTTTTTTGTAGTTAAAGCTAAATGTAGAAAAAAAAAAAAAATTTGTTTGTCAGAAACAAAACTTTGAAAAAAAAAAAAAAAATTTATATGTTTCTCCGAATATTTATTTCAAATTGTTGCACATTTAATTATAAATTATTTTCCGAATGTAAAAGTGTGTGACAATATTTCAAATTGTTTGATTTTAAATTTAATTCTTTTTTTTTTATGCATTAAATCCGCGTCACATATAGACATGCGCAGAAATTACATTTACATGGTGCCAACCCTGTCTTGAACCTGTAGTTTAAAATTAAAATAGGCCACCGCCATTTGTGTCAATCCAGGAAGTAATTTTTTGAGCATATCATTTTTAAAATGGTGGTCCTTAATTTGTGTGCTCAAAAAAAAAAATTTATTTGGTAAATCCTACGCGTAATTAAATTATGTTTAATAAGTCTTTTAATACGACATTCGTGTGAAAATTCGTAGGAAGTAATGTACATTGTTGTTACTGATAATGACAAAATATCTTTCCAGTTGATTACAATGGAACAAATAGCTAAAATGAAGAGCAGCTGACGCATTATTATTTTTGCTTTAAAAAAAAAAAAATTTATATATATATAGATATATATATATATTTGAATAATGGCTTCGGGAGCATCTTCTTTGGAAAGTGCTGGCAGCGGTCCATCTTCTCTTAATTACACCAACAGTGAAAGAAGTTTGAATTCTAGTAGTCGTGATCACGACAGCTTAAAACAACAATATGAAAAAGCATTGTTAGAGGTTCAATTATTGCGACGTCAAAATAGTGATATGTCTCGTCAATGTGATCATACATCCAAAGAATTAGACTATTATAGAAATCAGCACAGGGCAGCAATGAATCAACTTGAAGCATCAGCTCAAGAGTCTTCCACTTTGAGAGTTAAATATAGTGAATTAGCAGCAGAAAAGCAAAGATTAGAAAGAGAAATTCAAAATCTTCAACAAGATGTTTCAGTTTTACAATCTCAAGATCAACAGGAAATAATTGCCAATGACTCCAGTAATCCGGATTCAGTTAATCAACATTATGTTTCGCTATCGAGAAAATTTGAATCATTGAAAGATGATTATGATTCTTTAAGAAAGAGACATGATGATGTATTAGCTTCTCATACAGCAGCTGTAAATAAACTAGAACTTGCTCAAGAAGAGTTGGGAAGAAGCAAAAGTCAATATGAAGAAGTCGTTCAAGAAAGAAATGATGCTATAAGAGAAAGGAACGGTTTGAAACAGCAGTGTACTGCTGTTATCATGCAGTGGGACATTGCTCTTAGGGAAAGAAATGAATATAGAGATGCTTTGTCTAAAGTTCAACAACAGCACGATGAGGCGGTCAAGGAAATAAATCAGGCTATGATTTTCAAAATGAAAACCAACAAAGATATAAAAAGGCTCACGGAAGAAAGAAATGCTGCCATGCATGAATATTCATTGATTATGAGCGAAAGAGATTCTGTACATAAAGAAATGGAGAAATTGACTGATGATTTATCACAAGAAATAAAAAAAAATAAAACTCTACAAGCGCAAAATAAAGATTTTGCAGAGGAAAAAAAAGTTTTATCCTACCAAATGGAAACTCTCAAAAGGGAAATTCAGTCGGCACTTCACGATAGAGATAAAGCATTAAAAGAATGTAACGATCTTAGAGAAAAATTTGGGGAATATACAGCCAAAGAGGATTCGAATACTGGTTTTAAATCTAGAATAGAATTTAATGCTTATAATAGAGAAAGAGATAATTCGAGAAAAGATCAAACGGAAGTTTCTTCAAGTACAAGAGATTTATATGGTATTTCTCAAAAGGAAAGAATGGATAATTTAGATCAAGCCAATCAGGAATTAGATGTTTTAAGAAAACAATTGGATAAATTGCAAGCTGAACTTCAAGAAGCCACGCAGGAAGCAGAAGTTTCAAAGAGGAGAAGAGACTGGGCATTTAATGAGAGAGATAAAATCGTGCTGGAGAGAGAAAGCATAAGAACTTTATGTGACCGTTTGAGAAAAGAAAGAGACAGGGCTGTATCAGATTTGGCTGAAGCTTTAAGAGATTCTGATGATATAAAAAAACAAAGAAATGAAGCATCGAAAGAATTGAAAGAATTAAAAGAAAAAATTGAAGCCCAGATAGAGAAAGAGAGTAGAGTGCAGCAATTTCATGCTGTGGGACATAATCACAGCCATGATTCTGCCATTGATACAGACTTGCAAGAATGGGAAACTGAAATATTAGAGATTGATCTTACCGGTTTGGCTTCGGATGGTGACTTGGGATTTGATTTAGTCGGAGGAAGGGATGACCCTCAGTTTCCAAATGATAGTGCAATTTATGTTTCTTCAGTTACCAAAGGTAGTGTTATTGATGGAAAACTTAAAGTTAATGATTGCATTAGTAGGGTTAATAACTTAGATTGCACAAATGTAAGTAAGAGAATGGTTATGGAAACTATAAGATCAAATGGTAATACTGCGAGCATGGTGGTAAGAAGGCGTAGAAGAGTGGGAGCCAGATGCCTTCAGACGACACAACTTCAAACTCATTTAAATTATGAACATGGGTTATCTTTGGGAACAGGAATTTATATATCGAAAATAAGTTCGGGATCTTTAGCTGCCAAAGAGGGAAACTTAGCAGTAGGAGATAGAATATTAAGTATAAATAATAAAACCATGGACGGAATGAAAAGCGCGAGAGAAGCCATGTCAATTTTAGACGAGGCTAGAGATATGATCACCATAACAACTCTAAAAAACGGAAGTGGAGGTCAACACGGAAGCACAGAAGATGACAGGGGTTTGGGTAACTCAAGGAATTCCAACAGTCCTTCTAAGGATCATTCAAACAATCATTTTAAAAAAGTGGTCGATAACGCTTCCCAAACGGAAAATTTGAGCTTTGAATCATCTTCGACCGATGAATTTCTTCCTAATCGTCTGTACATTAATTCTTCTAACCAAGGAACAAAATCAAAATCCAATGCCAGGTCAAAGGGCAATGTAAATTCAGTGACTTGGAATACAATAAGAGAAAAATTTCACAATGTAACAACTCCAAAAAATGTTAAGAGAGAAGAAAAAAAACACGCGAGAAACGTTTCCCCTGTGAGAGATGGTTTTGAAAGAGAGCAGGATGATGCAATAGCCGAATTAGATTCGGTTATAGATACTTATCACACGAAGCAAAGTAAAAGAAAGGAGAAAGTATTGGAGCACAATGGGGGAACGTGGCCCAAGGTCAGAGGTGGCCCAATTATTCAGCAGGGCACAGGAACAATCGTACACCCTCGAAAAACAAAAGTAAGATTACCACTCTCTGATATTTTATCCAACAACTCAGTCAACAAATATCAAACGAATCTTCCAAGGCGAGCAGGAACGCAAAGACCGGTTAGCGATTTTGTTGTACCATTCTCTAAATCTGGTCAATTAATGCATTCATTTCCTTCGTCACCTTTCAAAGAAGCGAGTATTGAATTTGAAAGAGATACGGACAGAGACAATCTAAGTGTGCAAGACCCATCGGACGGTAGTACAGATCTTTCCGTCAAGTCAGGAAATACCGGGAAAGATATAATAGATTATTATGCCTGCAGAAAAAGTAGATATGCAGTAAGTGACAGCGAGAGTAACGTCAGTCCAATCGAGACTTCTTTACCACCTCACGCACGTGGGCATTCTCAACTTTATCCATCGACCGGCCTTCGTTCTTTATCCCATTACCCATATCCTCATCATTTGCATTCGCACGCAACCCGGTACCAGAGTCCGACTCACGTGTCTTTCACTCACAGCGGAGATTCCATCGGTATTTTCAGCGGTTTCGATCCGCCCAGGACTCCACAGCAACCTTTTCACTCTCACTCTCCTTCCATAGATTACGCCAAATCTCTATCCTTACCACCCGGTCACACTCATCCTCCTTACAACAGGATAGATGAAATAAAATCTCCGGTTGTTTCTTCGTCGTTACTCGGACACGAAGTGGGAACGTTTCCCCGTAAAAAAGAAAATCCTCGAATTCGAATCCCCAGTAATCCTAGCGTAACGAACGCTGGAAAAATGTCAACCGGAAGCATAGAAAGAACTTCTGAAAGAGGTAGTCCTATGCCACCCTATTACACTTATGAAGTGTTGAGACCGGGAAGGGAAAACAAGAGGAATTCATTACCGGATTACTACTGTAATCATAACGAGTGAGTGCAATTAAATTAAATTAATTGGCGGTGGATTTTTTTTTAAAATTCGTAATTCTAATGAGTAAGGAATTTTGTATTTTTTTTTTTAGAGCTGCTCCTGGTGAAAAAAGGCGAGTTCAAATAGACAAATCGGTCGAACCTTTGGGTATTCAAATCGCATCTCCCAAGTGCGGTGGGATTTTCGTTTCTTCGGTGACGGAAAACAGTATTGCCAGTAAGGCTGGACTATTAATCGGTCATCAAATACTCGATGTCTGCGGGATTAATTTGAGGAAGGCAACGTTCAATTTGGCAGCAAGCGTACTTCAACAATGCGGGAATTCTATTACGATGCTAGTGGAATATAATCCCGATAGTGAGTAATAAATCTCATTCATTTAAAGTTGGCACAAATGATTGAGTTAAAAGTGATTTCATTTAACACGTCATGGGTATTTTCAGAATATCACGAGGCGGAAGCATCACCGAGTACCAGCGATGACGAAAGTCATTCAAAGTCGGATTCAACAACTCCTTGCAATTCGCCCAAAAGCAGTAGGAAATCGACGGGTGAACCCAGTAATGGTAATATGAGGGGAACGTTTGCTCAGTCCACTCTCACGAGGAATCAAATATCACCCGTTATTTCAACTCTTACTCGGCAAAACGCAGCCATCAGGTACTTTATATCAACTCCTTTCGTTGTTGTTTCGTACAAATGTCAAAGGAGGAGGAGGAGGAGGAGGGGGGGCGGGGGGGGATGGTGGAGAAAAGAAAATGTATATGTGAGTAATTTGATTTCAGGTGTTCGAACGACGGTACAAAGTCTTTACACGGTCCCAGATACGTTTGTATCGAAACTAAAAAATGTAGCAATCTTGGTATAAGTCTCGTCGGAGGTAACGCCGTCGGAATATTCGTTCATAGCGTTCTCGTAGACTCGAGTGCTTACAATGCCGGACTGAGAACCGGAGATCAAATATTGGAATGCAGGGGAACGGATTTGAGGCAGGCGACAGCCGAGGAAGCAGCTTACGAACTTGCAAAACCCGCTGATAAAGTTACTATTTTAGCACTTTTTAACATCGATCGTGAGTACGAAGAGCAAAACATTTTTTGCTATCGGAAAGAGATGCATACACACGTACTTATTCTTCTCGCGATGATTTAAGGTTACAACGAAATCAAAGACAAACCCGGGGATAGTTTTTACATCAAGGCTCTTTTCGATCGAACGGAAAATTGCAACGATTCGTTGCAGTTGAGGTTTCACAAGGATGATATTTTGTACGTCGACAACACCATGTTCGATCGTGTTCCCGGTCATTGGTCTGCCTGGCTCGTTGACGAATACGGTAGCAAAAAGCAACACGGTATAATTCCAAGTAAATACAAGTAAGTTTTCAAAAATCGAACCTTTGAATTTTGAATCCTTTTTCTTTTTATTTCTCATCAAAATTAATGTTAAACAAAAGGGTCGAAGAAGACATGTTGAGAAAAAGCATGGGAGATTTGGAATCGGATTCGAGACGTGGAACGACAACTGCCAGACGAAGTTTTTTCAGACGTAAAAAACATCAGAGAAGTTCGTCGAGAGATTCGAAAGAATTGGCAAGTTTTATTTCCACGATGAATTGGTACAGCGATTCTGGAACGCTGAACGAAGAAACTCCATTGTTTTCTTATCAAAGAGTCGAAAGACTTGATTGTGCGTTCGTTATTATTATTATTATTTTTAATTTGTCGTCTGCTATCCGAAACGGATTTGAATCGTTTAAATTTTTTTTTTTTTTTCGACTTCAGATCCCACTTATCGGCCCGTCATAATAGTCGGACCACTGTCCGATTGGGTGACGGAAAAACTCCTTCAGGATTTCCCGGATAAATTCGTTCGTCACGTTCCGCAAATAATGCAGTGTTCTCAAAGCACTATAGAGAAAGCCATGGCTGAAAAAATGTTCATCGATTATAGGAAAAAGGGAAATTATTACGAGTGCACAACGGTTGGCACTTTCAAAGACGTCTGTGATAAAGTGAGAATATGATTGAACCCGAAAAATACGAAGAGCAAAAAAGAGAATCCATCCATCATCATTATTATCATCATTGATTATTTTTTTTTGCAGAATAGCCATTGCATACTCGACGTGAATCTTCAATCCGTGGAACGTTTGCACAAGCATCAGATATACCCGATCGTACTCTTGATGAAATTTAAATCAACGAAACACATAAAAGAAGTTAAAGATGCTCGATACGCCACTGATAAGGTATCAACCAAGGCCGCTAAGGAAATGTACGAGCACGCGATCAAAGTCGAAGCGGAATGCAGGCATTATATATCGGGTAATGTTTTTTGTTGAGGAGGAGGAGGAGGAGGAAGAGTTTCCGGTCGCGATTTCAACCGTCACAAAAAAAAAAAAAAAATTTCTCACTTTTTTGGTTTCGTTTCAGTGGTCATACAAGTCACGGGAGTCAACATTGCGTACATGTGCACTCAAATCAAAAGCGCAGTCGATCACGAACAAAGCAAAACACTTTGGATGCCTTGCACAAATTTTTAATAATAAGAAATGAAGAAAAAAGATGGCGGAAGGATTGTTGAAGCATTACCAAAAAAAAAAAAAAAAATATTCAATGAGAAGGAACCAAAAAGGAAAAAGGAAAAAGGAAAAATTTACAATCAAACAATACTCTTTTCGTTCTCGGAGTTTGTTCAACTCGAATTATATAATAATCCGAGAAATATTGTGTCAAATCGGGTGAAAGTTGCAATAAGTTTACAAAAATTAGTTTTTTAAAAAAAGTTGTTGGAGAAAAGAGAGGGGGGAGGGGGGAGAGGGGGGGGGAAAGAAAAGGAAAATGTTAAAAGAAGGGGAAGAAGTTGTTAAAATGTTAAAAATTGTATTTAATGTTATTTTTTTTTTTTAAACAAGAGCTCTTGCTTGTTACAATTAAACAAACAAAAATGGCAGCAATGTAAAAATAATGATGATGATGATTACATTAAAAAAGAGAGAGAGAGAGAGAGAGAAAAATTATGTATAGGTAAAAGTATATATATATATATGTATGTAAACACATAAAAAAAAAAAAAAGAGGTTCAGTGCAATTGAAATTTTTTTCATAAAAATAATTTAAAAAAAAAAAAATATATAAAAAAAAATTTAAAAAAAAAAAATGTTTGTTTGTTTTCATATTAATAATAATAATAATAATAATAATAATATTACGAATAAGTAAAACGTGAAAAACATGAAAAACATGAAGAAAACATAATGAAAACGCGACACGAATGCCTTACAATAAAAAATTTTTTTGCCTTAAATAAATCAATAATAAATTTTTTTGATAAAAAAATATCGTTGTTGAAATTTATTATTATTATTATTATTATTACTATCATTATTATTACTATTATTATTATTATTATTATTAAAAATTTTTTATATCGATTTTAATAGGAAAAGAGAGAAAAGAGAAAAATTTGTTTGTTACCTTAAAACGTTTGAATTTTTTTTTTTATTAAAAATTTAAATAATAATAATGATAATGATAATGATAATAAAGGTGTGAACGTGTTCAGTACTACGGGGTTTAATTTTTGTTAAAATTATTATTATTATTATTAATGAAAATTCGTATCGAAGAAGTGTAATTAAAAATATTAAATAACATATCTTTTTTATATATATATGTAATTGATAAGAATGATAAGAAATTAATTAAAACGAAATCGTTATCGCGAGTCGGTTAATTTGTTAATAATAATAATAATGATGATGATGATGATAATTTGAAAAAGAATGATAAGGAAACGTTAGGCAGCATACCTGGGCATAATAGCGTACCCGTGAAAGATTAAAAAAAAAAAAAAAAAGTTAAAATTTGGCAGCAGAAGGAATTTTTTAAAAAAATTTCTAAAAAGAGCAAGAGAAAAAGAGAAAAAAAAGGTTTAAGGTTTACGATATAAAACAGAAAAACACGTTTAAAGGGAATATAAACAAACACACAGACACACATTAACGGGAAACAAGAAAAAATTAAAAAAAAAAAAAAAAACAAGTGCCTAAATTTTTTCATTTGTTTGTTCGTTTGTTCGTTCGTTCGTTTGTTTGTTTGTTTGTTTGTTTGTTTTCCCTTCCCCCCTTTTATATATTTAAAAAATCGTTTCCGGTTTTTAAAAAAAAAAATTATTTTAAAATCGTCATCATCGTCGTTCGTCGTCGTTGCATAAACATTACGAAATTGTCTTTTTACAAATAATAATAATAATAATAATAATGATAATGATAATGATAATAATAATAAAACGCGCCTTAATTGAAAAAAATTTTTTTTTTTTTTATATACAAGAAAACGCCTTAATAATAATGATAAGAAAATTTTATCGTTTTTTTTTTTTATATTGTATTTTTTATTATACGTTGTTAAATAATTATGCGAGAATGAATGAATGAATGAATGAAAAAAATAAAATAAATAAAATAAATAAATAAATAATAATAATAATAATGATGATTAATATTATTTTTATAATAAGAAAAATATTATTTTAATAAATAAATTTTTTTACATTACAAAAACATATATATATATATATTATTAATTTTATTTAAAAAAGGATTATACATAATAATGATGATAATAATAATAATAATAATGATAATAATAATGAATTAATGTAACATCACGAGCCTTTGTTTTTTTTTTTTTATATTTAAAAAAAAAAAAAAAAATTTTTGTTTGTTTAAATTGATTGATTTTTAATGCGAGCGCGCGCGCGCCTAAAAATGGGGAGTGGGGAGGGGAGGGGAACGCGGGCGAACGAATAAAATAATTATATGTAATAATAATAATAATAAGAGTGATGGTAATAATAATAGTGATGGTGATGATGATGATGATGATGATGATGATGATTTAATACGGTGATCACGGTTTGACGTCATCCATTTTTTCAGGTTCTTTGATAATTTGATACCTGGGTGATCTCGACGTTAGGCGAAATTCCATGGGTAGGTCGTAACATTTACAAACGCAACAGGAAGGAAAACGAAACCAATCGGAAAATATTCCACGACATTCGTTGTTTGGATCGTATGCTAAAAGACGATGAAGTCTGTATTGTTGTTCGCATCTGCAACCTTCTCTGCAAAACATTTGTTTATGTTCGTACCTGAAAAAAAAAAAAAAAGAAGGTATGAGTGCGTGTTCGGGAGAGAGAGAGAGAGAGAGAGAGAGTTGTTTGGTACTCACGTGCATTTTTCCCAATGTACGTATTGTTCGAAAGGATAAAGATTTAACAATGCCAACACTTCTCCTCTTGTGTTGTTTGCCCAAAATGGCGCGACAACTTCTTCTTTTACCGGACATGCATTTCTAAAAAAAAAAATGTTTGTTTGTTTGTTTGTTTGTTTGTATCGATAACATTTTTTACAAATTTGTTGTTACTTACATTCCTTTAAGACGTATCATTGGTGATGATGGCTGTTGTTGGGGTTGGGGTTGTGGTTGTTGTGGTGGTGGTGATGGCAAAGGTACGGGTTTTTTAGTTGTTGTTGTTTGTTGTTGTTTAATCGTTTCGATTTTTTCAACAATTTCTTTAAAATTTTCACTTTTATCTTTTTGAATTTTAACTTCTTCTTCTTCTTCGATTACTTCTTCTTCTTCAGCTTCTTCTTCCACTTCGAAATATGATTCTGTTGTTGTTACATCATCAACATTTCCTACTGTCGTCGTTGTCGTGAACGGTTCGTCAGTTTCGACATCGTAATCGTTATCATCGTTTGTTGTTTCGTTAGCGATTGTTGTTCCGGTTAAATTAAATTGTATGGTTTCGGTTCGTGATGCTACCGGTTGAGTCGTCGGTTCCGTTTGTGATAAAAAAGTGTAATTTCCGGTTTCCGTCGTGTTGTTATTTAATAATAATCCGTCACTTGTAAATGTTCCGTATGTCGCATCGGCGACAGTACTTGGCGACACGGTCGTCGTCGTCGTAGTACTCGTAGTGGTAGTACTGGTAGTAGTACTGGTAGTCGTGGTAGTAGATGAAGGATTTTTATAAAAAATTTTATTACCCATTTCCGGTTTGAAATTATCAGTTTTTAAATTTTTCAATTCAGTTTTATACAAAACGTTATTGTTGGAAGTTTCCCCATCGGAAATTGATTTTTGATTTTTTTCCAATTTCCCACCCCCCCCGGTTTGTTCTCCGTTTGAATTATCTACAAATTTTCTACTTTCGCTGTTGTGTATGAACATTTTAACGAATTCTTTCGTACCGTCCATGTCTTTGCTGTACCTTCTTCGGAATTCATCTTTTATTTTCGGACTCGTGAAAAATTCAACGTCGTTACTTTCCAATTCTGCACGTAATACCGATATGTGTCTTTCATCTCCGTACATTCGTCTCATCAAACCTTGATTTTCGTATACGAATCGTCTAACCGCATGCCTAACAAACAAACAAACGTATTATTATTATCATCATCATCAAATACTCGCCGATCGTATAATAAGTTTATTCTATAAAAAAAAAAAAACTGTTAAAACTAATAAAAAAAAAAAAAAAAAAAATTTACCGAAAAAAAAAAACTTGATAACTTTCCAAACGTGCGACCTCTTTATACGTAAATAATAATAATAATGATAAAAACCTGTTTATACGATGTGTAATGCGAATAATAATAATAATAATAATAATAAAAGAAATGATTTAAGACGAACTTAGTGTGGTGGTGATGATGATGAAAAAATTATCAATCAATTTATCGCAAACAACAACAACAAACGCAAAAAAATGTACATCGTTTGTTGGTAAAAAAAAAAAAAAAAAAAAAAAAAAATTTTTTATTATTGAAAACGTAATTATTATTATTATTATTATTGCGAGTGTGTGTGCGTGAGTGCGCGTGAGTTATAATCGGGTAGGTGGGAAAGGAGTAGAAAAATCTTACACAACAAACAACCGCAACAACCAAAGACAAATCGTGTAAAATAAAAACTGGAAAATTTCATACGGGATCGGTTCAATGATTTATTTATTAAATACAAGTTTCCGTTAAGTTTAATTGATCGGGGGGCGTGGGGGCCGGGGGTGACAAGGGGAGGAGAGAGGGAGGGGATTAACGATTAACGTTCCCGAATTAATTACGAAATTTTGGGGAGGATCAAAGGGAGGGAGGGAGGGAGAACACGAAACGTCCCTTTAAAAAAAAATTTTGCAAAAAATGGCGACGATAAAAAAACAACAACGTAATTCGTTCACCTTTTTTTTTTTTACATATATAAATAATAATAATAATAATAATTAATTAAATTTATCAATGAAACATAACGGTGGAACTTTAAAAAAATTTTTTTTTTTTTTCTCCAAAGTTGGCAAATTGCAAATATCTTGATAGAAAGAATGGAAAAAAAAAAAAAAAAAAAATTTAAATTCAAACCTGTTTTTTTTTTCATAAAAAAAAAATTATTCGTTTTTAATAACTACTACCACGACGACGACGGCAATAATAATAATAATAATAATTAAAGAGGTTTTTTTTTTTTTTTAACGGCTCAACGTTTACGATTCTACATAATCGATGACGACAAAGTTGACGAATTGAAAAAGAGGAAGGCAAGTCAATTTAAAATCCATGAAACTTTGTACTACTTTTTAAAAACAATAAAAAAAAATAAATAAAAAATTTTTTTTATTATTACAGCCGCTGCTGCCGCCGCCACCGCCACCGCCGCCATTGCAGTAACAACAACAACTACAAACGTTAGTGCTACTAAAACAACAATCGTAACAACAACAACAACAACTAAATCTTCGCTTACAAAACTGCTGAGTTACCATTGTTTTTACAGTTATCATTGATTATTATTATTATTATTATTATTATTATTATTATTATGACCGTCTAGTTGTTACAAAATCAAGTTTTTAACATAAAAAAAAAAAAAACGTTCTTTTTAACATTCACAACAATAATAATAATAATAATAAATTGTTTATTATTTCCGCGTGTAATTTATTTTTGTTAACCCCTTTTTTTTATTTATTATTATTATTATTATTATTGCGAGCTGTAATAAATTATGTTTAACTTATATATATTTATACTTACCAGGGATATGAATTTCCAGGTACGGTGCACCATGTTTGAGTACCAAAATCGCAGGGAAGTTCTTGTCGCTTTCTAGAAGTTCTATAACATGAAGAATATGCATCGAATCCGGATCCGTTCACATCCAAATATTGAGAGAATAACTAAAAAAAACAAAATAATAATAATAATTAGTAAAATTATCAAAAGAAAACTATAATAATATTATTATTATTAATGAGAGTTTCGAGATTAGTAATTAATTACAACATCATTATCATCATCATCATCATCATCATCATCATCATAATCCGTGATTTACGTTGCAGGTTGTCATTCGACACCTCCGGTCAAAAAAATATAATAATAATATTATTATACAAACGATAATTTTATTAATTATTATGTAAATAAATCATTATTATTATTATTATGTATATTATTACTGTTATATTAAATTACTACTCGACGGTGGTAATTTAAATTTACAAAAAAAAAAAAAAAATTTATTGTTAAAATAAAAAAATAAAAAAATAAAACAATCGAAAATAATATTCGAATTGTTATTATCATTATCATTATTATACATTATTATTTCCGAGCTTTTCCCAACAGCAAACACTGGATTCCCGCCTAAAATCATAACTGTACAGTAAAAATTTCGCAATATTTTATCAGATATATCAGAAAAACATGAGATCCAAAGAGGTAAAAAATAAAATAATTCAAAAAAATTCCCGCTTAAAATAAAATATGTGTCAGGTAAAATAAAATGAATACTAGGTCGACCTTGTATTCAAGGTCGACCTTGAATGCAAAAACGTGACCATGAAAAATTTTCACAAAATTGAAATGTAAAACCAATGGCCTTGTATTCAAGGTCGACCTTGGTTGAAAAATTGTGACCATGAAAATTTTCACAAAATTGAAATTTAAAACTAATGGCCTTGATATCAAGGTCGCCCTACTTATAATAAATCGTAAACGTTGGATTTTCGCGGTCATTTTTAACTTAAAATATAGAAGAATTTTCTCCGAAACATAAGATCCAAGGAAGTATAGAGTAAAATATGACGCAACAGTGTATTGCAGGTCAAAATTTATAATTTTAAACTAAAAATATGGCAAAATTTGCTTAGGTGTATCAGAAAAACATAATATCCAAGGAGGTATAGAGCAAAGTCGAATGCAACATTGGATTCCCACTTGAAATAAATGCAAACAACGGATTCCCGCTGGAAATAAATGTAAAAATATTGGATCGTCGTTTAAAATCATAATTTTAAAGTGAAAATATGGCAAAATATGTTCAAATGTATCAGGCAAACATAAGAAAATGTTGGTGTGGATTAACACATAAAATCAGGTGTACAATTATTAAATGGAATTTACTGTGTTTTTTCATAAGTCCTTATACTAAAATCAATTATTATATAGGTTACCAATTCCCCCTGACTTTGTATTACATTTGTAGAGAGTTTTACATCATCTGTATGATACAGTATGTTGTAATGAGATAAACTAACTCAAGAAAATGCTTAAAACAACCAACAATCAATAAATTAACCCTTAAGATTACAGAGTATAGAAATTTGTACACTGATATGACATTTTTGCAAGTAAAATTCAAATCTTAAAATTAGGTACTAAAGTCTTAATGATCAGATGTGCAAAGGTATCTTTAAACATTTTCTATTGCCCACTTTTTCTTTGGTCACATGACAAACCGTTGACCATTTTTTAAATTTAAACATAAAATAGTATATAATTAATACAAAATAATATAAAAAACTAATTATATTACACAATAAACTATACTAAATTACAAAACTTTTTATATATATACAACATATAACTTATAACTAAATTATTAAATAAAACTATTAAAAATTAATTAAATAATTCGACATGACGTAATATGTCAACTTATTTAATTAATTTTAACTGTTCTTCTTCGTCTTCTTCTTCTTTTTCTTCCCCTTCTTATTATTATTATTATTTATCATTTGATGATGATGATGATGATGATGATAGTAGAGACAATTACAAAAATTACGTACAAAAATTTATTATTATTATTATTATCATTTCGTCGTTAATAAATATATTTCGTTACTTTTCAATTTATTACGTAATACAATTAAAAAGTTTTTTTTTTTTGTTAATTAACAAAAACACGCAAAATTTAAACGTGGAATTAGATTAAAAATTTATATTAAAATGAAATTCGTGACGATTTTTTTTTTCCAAGTTCGCACTTTCTAATTTTTTTTTATTACTCACATCGCATTTATAAAAATTTATTAAACGGTTCGAACGATCGATTTACGTACATAAAATATTATTTTATTTTATGTAAATAAAAAAAAAAATAAATCGTGATTTTAAAAACGTTCTACTTTTTTTTAAATAGAAAATTAATTTTCGTTTCCGTTTTACGTGTGAAATTTTTTTTTTGGCGTACGATTTCTTCCTTTCACACGCGTGTGTGTGAGAGAGAAAGAGAGAGAGAAAATATTTTTATCCAGAACTTTCGATAATAACGAATTTACTTATTTGTAATTTCATTTAAATTTCTTTTCTTTAAATAATAATAATAATAAACATGACGTAAAAAAAAAAAAAACTTAAAATTTAAAAAATGTAAATGATGTTACAAAACGAAATTTTTTCTCTTTTTTTTTAAAAAAAAACTTTCATCTTTTCAAAATGTCGACTTTCACGTTTTTTTTTTTTTTTTTTCTTTTCTTTTGACACGACGATATTCGTAATCGATTTTTCTTTCGAAATTATTTTTTAATTAATTATTTTTTACAAATGTCTTCACTCTTCACTCCTCCATCGTCTCTTCATTCTTCTTTTTTTAACTTAATACAAATTTATTAACTAATAAATAATAATAATAATAATAATAATGATAATAAAACGAGTTTTTTTTTTCTTTTTCCTCACATTCGATTAATTAATTAAGTTAAAAATTTAGGTTTTGCGTGTGAGAACGCGTAAAAAAAAAAAAACGACGAATTTTTTCCCATAAAATTGCAAAATCACCGCTTATTATTATTATTATTATTATTAATAATTATTAAATACAATTTATTATCATTATTATTTTTTATTTTATTCTCATACATAAAAAAATAAAAAAAAATTTAAACGGTGAAAATTTTAATTTAATTAACCTCTAAAATTATCATTATTATAATTTTTTTTTATAAAATGCGTATTTTAATTATTATTATTATCATTATTATTATTATTATTATTTTAATTGGAGCGAAACGTAAAAAAATTTTTTTTTTTAAATTTCTTTCACTCGAGTTTTTTTTTTTTTTTTTCGGTTAAAATTTAAAAGAAAATAATAATAATAATAATAAATTCTTACGCATAAAATAAAAAATTTTTTAAAAACGCCTGAAAAAAAAAAAATTATTAATAATAATAATAATAAGTTTAAGAGCGACCATATTAATAATAATAATAATGATAATGATAATTTTATTTAAAAACTTAATTTTATCTTTATAAATTATTATTATTATTACTATTATTACTACAACTACCTAAGACTACCTAATGGTTTGTTTTTAATGTTATCGATAACGAGTAAAAAATAAAAAATAAATAAAATTTACGTATTTATTTATTTTTTTTTTTCGCGGTTTAGTAACCCCACAAATACTAATACTAATAATAATAATAATAACAATAATAATAATAATAATATAAATAGCACCACCGAAATTCGAGCATTTGTCCCTAAGGAATCGTCGGGTAGAAACCTGGGATAAATGCTTCTTAAAAACCCCGACAAATAAGAGCCTTGTCGTGTTTAATAGTGGACATAATAATAATAATAATAATAATAATAATAATGATGATGATGATGATGAAAATGATGATGATGATGATAATTTTAAAATCCCATTTCGAGAAATTTAATTCAAAGTCGCGATAACACAATAACAAAAAAAAAAAAGATTTTTAATAATAAAATAAATTCAATTAATAAAAAATAAGAAAAATGCCCCCCAAAAAAATTAATTATTATTATTATTATTATTATTATTATTATTATTATAACTATTATTACGTTAAACTTACGAAAAAAAAAACGATTGTTCTTAGAATCATCACAGATAGCGGTTTACCACCGTTGGGATACGGCGGTTATAATCAACCATTAGTTACTATTATCCACTGTTATCGTATCACTGCTACTACTTTTTCACTATCACTACTAACAAATGAAAAAAAAAGAAATATATTAAAAAAAATTTCACTTATTTTTTTTAAATAAAAAAAATTGTTGTTGTTGTTGTTGTTGTTTGGTAATATCATTTCTCGATAATGAATATTAAAAAAAAAAAAAAAAAAAAAAAAAAAAAAAAAAAAAAAAATGAAAGAATATTTTATTATTGTGACCGTGCCGGTGTTTAAACTAACACGTGTAAACCTTTCTTCTAATCATTTAAAATAAATTTTTTTTAATCATTTGTGTGCGTGTGCGTGTGCGTGTGTATGTGTTGGTTAAAGAAGAAAAAGTTTTGGTTAACAACTGGGTCACAGGTTGTTGTTGTTGTTGTCGAGGGGTTGGTACCGTTATAATGAACGAGAAGTGGGGACCTTGAAGGTATGTAAATCTATGTCATGACATACAATTTAACCATACTTTAGTCTCTCTCTCTCTCTCTCTCTTTTCATAGAAGGGAGGTGGCTTTTGTTAATAATAAATTATTGATATCATATGTAAAAGTTAGTTATATGTTTAATATTAATATTTAATTTTTTTTTTTTAAAAGAACTACCATATTTATATGATAATAACAACAACAACAACAACCTGTGAAAGTTTATGATGCCTTTTTTAACAAAAAAAAAAATTTAAATTTGGATTGTTATAAGATAAACATTGGTTAAATTAATCAAATTTAATAAATTTGGGTTTGGTTTTTTAAAAAAAAAAAAAAAAAAATCTTTTAAAACAATTGTGAAAGTTGTGTGTGAAAACTTAGAATACATTTTTACCAATTTGTTAATCATTACCAAAATATTCTTTTCTCTACACGTATATGAAAAAGAAATGATAATTATTAAATTAAAAGAGGATTATTATTACTTTCTCTTTTTTAATTTGCCTAAAGCATTTTCATAACAAAATGTAATATTGTAAATCATTTGACTTTTTTTTTTTTTTTTTTTTTTCATTAAATAAAGGGGGCCTATTGAAAATGTATTGTTGTCTTCCTATTGTAGAAAGTGAAAAAAAATTATAAATGAATTTTAAATTTAAATTGTTTTTGAAAATAACTTTTACCGTCGTGATAATATAATTATTAAATATTTCAATTTTGTTTTTAATTCTTCAAATTTTCACATATTTGAAAATGAAATTCTATGATAATGTCCTCTAACATGTCATAAAATTTTTTTCAATCATTCTTTTTCATATTATTTTTTTATAATTGTAAAAATATAAGTGATAAAATACCTTTTTAAATTAATCTTTTAGCCATTTTCTCAATTCTTCAAATTATAAACTAAAATAATTACGTTTAAATTAAATATTTAAGTAATAACATCTTCTTTGACAGCAAGTCAAAGTCAAAACCCGCCATTTTCTAATAAGCTTTTACTTTTCGGGGCCTTATTTTTATAGATTTCAAATTCAAAAGTTGCCAACTTGTTACAAAGCCCGTAATCTGTTGTGGTTGGCAAGTAAGTAGTTATACACGATTATAATTTTTTTTTATTTTTATCCAAGTTATAGGTAATCAATCCTTTTGTAAAATCGTGTTTCGTAATTTTACAACAGTCTTATACTCTTTAAATAACGGTTACCGTTAATTTTTGGCGGTTTTTTAAAGCGTTTGTTAATTTTTTAGGCTGTCACCATGGGGCGACGACCAGCAAGATGTTATCGATATTGTAAAAACAAACCATATCCAAAATCCCGATTTTGTCGTGGTGTACCAGATCCAAAAATTCGTATATTCGACTTGGGTAAAAAGAAGGCGAGAGTCGAAGATTTTCCATTATGCGTACATTTAGTGTCTGATGAATACGAACAACTTTCTTCTGAAGCATTGGAAGCTGGTCGTATTTGCTGCAACAAATATTTGGTTAAGAATTGTGGCAAAGATCAGTTTCATATTAGAATGAGACTCCATCCGTTTCACGTTATTAGAATAAACAAAATGTTATCGTGTGCTGGAGCCGATAGGCTTCAAACGGGAATGAGAGGAGCTTTTGGTAAACCTCAAGGAACTGTTGCTAGGGTTAATATTGGTCAACCAATTATGAGCGTGAGGTCTAGTGACAGATATAAGGCTGCCGTTGTCGAAGCTTTGAGAAGAGCTAAATTTAAATTTCCAGGACGTCAAAAGGTATTTGAACTTGGTCATTATTACCTCATACATTTTTATTTATTCCTTTTTTTTTTAAATTAATGTCATTTTAATGTGCAATACCTAATGGTGAAAACGACATTTTTTGTATTTGTAGATTTGCATTTCTAAGAAATGGGGTTTTACCAAATATGACAGAGAAAAATTTGAAGAAATGAAAGCAAGCGGGCGTTTAGCTCCTGATGGTTGTAATGTTCAATACAGGCCAGAACATGGGCCTTTAGCTAATTGGAAAAATGTCCAAATGGAATTAGCACAGGCATCTTAAATTGATTATGTGTGAAATCTTGTTTAATATCATATATAACTTTTATTAAAGTTCAATTTTGAAATATTTTTGACGCATTATTATTTTTAATAATTAAATTTGTACACACTTTTTTTTTTTTTTTTTAAATTATTGGGTATTATTGGACTGGATTCAATAAAAATTGTGGGTTGCATTAATTCATTTTTTTCCCCTTATTTTTATTTTTATCGTTAAATTAAACCAATTTAATAAGATTCGTCTATAAAATTTATTCAATTTGCAACCATTTCATAAATTCAATATATGATTAAAAGCAATGGGATAAAAAAAGCCTCGATTTTTTGGGCCCTTTGATTTATGTTTACCATTAAATCGCCGGCATTGACATTGTGTTTACATCAAAGTAAGGTAGTTTAGAATTATATTAATTTGAAAAAAAATGACAGAAGATCCAGAAAATATTCCAGCTATAACAGTTAAAGAACCATTAGATTTAATAAGACTTAGTTTAGACGAAAGAATTTATGTTAAAATGAGAAACGAACGAGAGCTTAGAGGTCGATTACACGTAAGTTGTAATCTAAAATGTGATTCGTTATTTTAGAAAAAAAAAGTTTTTTTTTTCATTTTTTATTCATATATAATTTTATTATGGTAATAATTTTTTCCCGTACAGGCATACGATCAACATTTGAACATGGTTTTAGGTGATGCCGAAGAAACTGTAACTACCGTAGAAATAGACGAAGAAACGTATGAAGAGGTTTATAAAACTACTAAAAGAACAATACCTATGCTTTTTGTTAGAGGTGATGGTGTAATTTTAGTATCACCTCCTCTAAGGGCAGGAGTTTAATTATTTACCTGTGTATTATATCTCAATAGACGTGAGTTATAGGTTCTGTTTTCATCAAAAGCCATTCATATTCTCTATCCAAACCTTGATTCAACATTTCATTTCCGACTAACTTTCTTACTTTTCTATGATAATCATTTAACCAATTAATCTGAAACCAATTTTGTCATCCCTTCTTCATCATATTTTTAAGTAAATATTATTATGATAATTATACTTACATGTTTTTTATCGAGCATTTCGACTTTAATCAATTTTTTTTCATATGGTATCAATGTGACCGTTTCGAATGTCAGATAAGTCGTTTTGCTGTTGTTCTGAAATAAAAAAAAAAATGGAACATTTTAACATTTTATTTTTTACCAATGATTAAAATTTACATTTATAATGTCAAAGTCAAAGAAGATTCCATCATTACTTTAATAATAATAAAAAAAAAAAAGTTTCGAATAAATGTTTATATCGATTATTTCGAAAAAAAAAAAAAAAAATTTTTTTAAACAATGACTTAACGATACATAACATGAAAAATGTTGTTATCAGTTAGTAGTAGTAATAATAATAATAATAATAATAAACTTACTGATACAGGTGATTTAACAACTGTGACTATATTTTCCAATCTCATACCGAAATCATCTTCCTTGTAGTAACCAGGTTCTTGAGATCCAAAGAAGTTTATGTGATATGTAGTGTTAAAAGCTAAAATTATAATAAAAGTAAAGTTAAACATTGAATATGTTTGGCAATTTTTGTAAATATTTGTGCATATATAAAAAAAAAAAACTTATGATACCTTCGTGAACTGCTAAATAAGAGCCTATACCATGTGTACTTCCGTGACCGTAATCTAATCCTGCTTCGTACAAAGGTGCCCTTATCATTATTTCAAGTTCTTTTAAAGTATAACCCTCTTTAAACGTTAAAGTTGCTAAATCGATACAACCCATCAACAATCTGGTATAAACTTCTTTTTCTATATCTCTAGGTTCGCCAAAATGAACGGTTCTGGTGCAATCGGTTGTACCATCTGATAAAAATGATTGTTGTGTAGTTAAAAGTATGATTATCAAAATGGAACGTGATTCGAATATTACCGTAATATTGTCCACCCGAATCCAGCATGTATACTTGAGTCGTATCAATGAGGGTATCAGTTTCAGGAGTGGGTTGATAATGTGCACTTGCAGCATTTTTTCCAAAAGCAGATATCGTACCAAAACTAATGCCGGCATTATATTTCTGTTTCGTTCTAAGATTATCCAAATATTCGACTGCTTTTAATTCTGTCCAATTTGTACTACCCCCCGTTACTTCTTTTTCTAAACGAGATAAAAATTGACAAACTACTAAACCATCTCTGACGTGACTTGATTTCATTCCAGCTATTTCAACTGGATTTTTATAATCTTTTAAAAGTAATGCTGGAGAAACTATCATTGATATTTTATCTTCTGGTACCTGTGATATAAAAATCATAATTATTTTTCTTTCCTTATATTTAAAATGAGTGTTTGAATATTTATGTAAACCTACAGAATCAAACATTAAATAACTGACGCCGTTAAAATAACTATATTTAGAAGGTAAACCTATTTTTTGACATTCCAAAGATGGCAAATCGTTCCAAATTTCTTCATAATTTTTTATTCTGAAAATCAAAAACACAAGAGTATAATACTTTAGTAAAAATTTTAAAAAAAATGTATTTTTATTGATCACAATCGATAACGTACATAACGTATTGTCCAGATTGAGTAAAATTAGAATTTAAATGATCAATTACTTTCCAAGTAATTTTTTTTTCCGATACGTATAAAATGGCTCCTTCCATTTGAACAATTAAATAAGAATAAAAAACTGGAAAATATGATATGTCGGATCCTCTTAAATTCAAAGCCCAAGCGATTTCATCGAGAGCCGAAAAAACAAATGCATCCAAATTATTTTTTCTCATATAATCACGTATAAGATTTAATTTATCTTCCCATTTCATTCCTAAAAGTATCATTTATCGAATTAAGAAATTTTTTTATTTAAAAAACCGATTATTTCAAGTTAAAAAAAAAAGTTTTTCACCTGCAAATTTAACATCTAAAACTTGTATGGGTTTAATATCGTAATCGGGTCTGCCATTTTCATTCGTCCATATTTCATCAATTAAATTTTTTCTAACGACTTTCATGGATATATCATTTTTTTCTATTCAAAATAAAAAAAAAAGAAAACCTTTTTATTAAAATATTAATTTGAAACACGATGTATAATAAGTGTATGAAATGTTATACGATACCAAAAGTTTTTTTCCAATTATTCCATTTTTCATAAGATAAAATTTTTGGATCGGATGAAACAAAATCCCCGCTTTTTAATTCTGATGATAGCAGCCATTTTTCTATGCTCGGGGTACTAGACAAACCCATTCTCATAACGATCCAATTACAATCGGTTTCGTCATCCGCTTGTATGTAGTAACGGCTGTCAGTCCATAAAGCAGCAGATTTTAACGTGACGACAGCTATTCCGTTACTTCCGGAAAAACCGGAAATGAATTTAAGCCTTTTGTCGTGTTCGCTAACGGTTTCTGACTGTTTTAAAAATGGTGCGATACGTACATGAACGTGAGGAGTAATTTTTTATTTTGTGATTGTGAGTGTTATACGAATCGTTTTAAAATGATAATTTCATTTGAATAAACGTTACCTGATGTTCGTCGGCGGATAATATAATGTAAGCTGATATATTTTCTGAAATCATAACTTTTCTTAATTCTTCTAACCTATTTGTCGTGTTGACTTTTCCAAATTGTTTGTCTTGTTTGTTTCCTTCGCATATTTTACGAGGTTTGAAGAATTCTGATGCAATTACGACAGCATGATAATTCAATGGTGGTGTGTAACATTGTACAACAATAAAATTCTGTAAAAAATCTGAAAAAAAAAAACCATTAAAAAATTTTTTTTTTCTTATACTCAATTTCAATGTAAAAAAGCAAATTACTTACTCAATATTAATAATATTATTAATTTTTCTTTTAACATATTTGTATTATTTGTTTTGTCACAATAATCAATCATTCAACAACATAAATTGATTACAAATAAATTTATTTGGAATAATCTAAATTATCATTATCAATAATGCACTGATTACAATCACTGAAAATATTTAAATTAAGATATACTTAATAAAAAAAAAATTTTTTTTTATTTTTTATTTTTGTTTATCTTAATTTTATTACAAAGCCTGCAAGACATAAAAAATATTCAACAATTTCTCAGATAAAAAAAAAAGAAAAGTTTTAAAACTTTTATTAATTTTTAATTTGATTTTAAAAATTAAAATTAAAAATTCAATTGATTTATAATAATAATAATAAAAAACTTGTTTGAATTATTTTAAATTTAATTATGTTAATTATCAATTTAAATTTAATTTATATATATAAATAAATGTGTGTGTGTGCAAAAAAAAACTAATTCTTACTTAATTTAAAAAAAAAAAAAAAAAACTTTTAAAATTTCATTTATTATGTAATAATTAATTAATTAAATCAATTCAAAAATAAATAAATAAATAAATATATACTGGTAGTAAAATTAGGTTTGTACATGAAAAAAATTTTGATATTTGTAATCAATCAATTCCAAATTTTCAAATTTAATTTTTTTTTTAAAAACAAAATGTTTCCCTTTTTTCCTTTTAATGTTTTTTAGTTAAACTCTTATTATTCACTTACTTGTATTATAAATTAATTCCTTTCTTTTTTTTAATTTAGGGATTTAGGAAAATTTTTACCATAAAATGGACAACCCTGAACAAGAAGATATTATTATTATTATTATTATATGAATGCGGGTGAATGAATGGATTTTTTCAATCAAATATCAATAAGGTAATATTTTTTTTATTGGGTTATGGTATATTAATCGCTTTTCTCTCTCTCTCTCTCTCTCTCTTTCTCTCTCTGGACATAAAAAAAAAAAAAACAATTTTTTTTTTTTTTGTTAAGAGTCACTTACTTGCATGTATATTTCATAAAAAAATTTTTTTTTTTTTTACAAAAAATAATTATTTTAAACTACTTTATATCGAGCTTTGTTTAGAATGTGATGAGGCGAAGTTTGTAATTTTAATAATTCCTCCTTTATTAACCTCGTGATTTCAACTTTGGCCTTTGACACGGCTAATTCGTTTGTACTTTCTATCGCCAGATATAATTTTCTTTCTCCATCGGGTTCGACTTTTTTACCCGGTGGATAAAATGTACCCCTCACCGTGATACCCGCTTCTGAATATTCGCTGATTTGAGCCAAAGCTTCCTGTTGGGGGGGGGGCGGAAAAAAAAAAACGAATGAAAAAGGTGGTCGATACAATTTTTTTGTGTTTTTTTTTTGTCTTACCTTTGACGTGACTCGCCATCTTGCCTGTTGTGGAAAATCGTTTATTTCCAATTCTTCTTCGTATTTTCTAAACGTTTCAACTTGTTCTTCGTCCATTTTATCATCGTCTTCTCTCGGTTGATAATTTAATTTTGTATTAAGTTTGGCAGCTAATTGTTCTGCTACGGTTTTCGGCTGAAAATTAGGAAAAAAAAAATCAGAATTAGAATTCGAAAACTTTTCGTTTTGTAAGATGTAGATAAAAAAAAAATGACTTACCGTGATTAATGGTTGGGATCCTGCTCCTTTCAAAATGGCTTCCGCCGCTTGTTGAGTCGCTCCCTTGGCATCCGGACCCAGATTTTTAGCCATGTTTATTTTCGATGCTCTCATTTTGGCCAATTCGAGTTTGTCTGTCGTTGAAGGCGTGTGATTGGGAACTCCGGGAGTTGGACCTAGAGGATTGATCGTTCCTATGGGTGCTTTTATTTCTTTCACTATTCGCTTAGGAGCCAACATATTTTCTATTTGCTGATCGATATCCTGTTCCAAATCCTCATCGTCAGAATCTTGAAGACCCAGTGCCGCTTTTTGAAATTTCTTCTTTTCGTTTGCCATCATGGCTTCGGATTCGTCGAATTTGAATCCCTTTCCGCTGAATCCTCCGCCGGTGTGAACTTTTTTCCCCTCCGCAGCTAATTTCGCCTTGTATCGATCCCATAAATTCCTTAACGATTCGGGAACGGCGACGGATGACAGTTCGAGAGCTCGAATAATTTCACCCGCGTAACGTTCTTGTTCGGGTGTTATGAAAGTGTAAGCGACTCCTTTATTACCCGCTCTACCCGTCCTGCCACATCTGTGAACGTAATCTTCGTAATGATTGGGACAATCGTAGTTAACGACCAGAATCAATTGCTTCACATCGAGTCCTCTCGCCGCAACGGAAGTTGCTATTAAAAGTTTCACTTTACCGGATTTAAAATCGATTATCGTACTATCTCTATCGAACTGATCGATTCCACCGTGTAATGACATGCTCGGGTAAGAAGCTTTCATAAGTTCTTTAAGTAGATCATCCGCACTTTCTTGTTTGTCAACGAAAACTATCACACTACCTTGATTTTGATATATACCCAATAGTTCTAACAATTTTAAAAACTTTTTATCCTCGTCCAAAACGACCACGTGTTGTTCCACGTCTTTACACACCACGCTTCTCCCACCAACTTGAACTTCTATGGGTTTCGTCAAAATTCTTCGGGCTAAAGCTTCCATTTGCCTGGGAAACGTAGCACTGAACATTACGGTTTGACGGTCGGGACGTACGTTGTCGATTATACGCATGACCTGGGGTTCGAATCCCATATCGAACATTCTATCGGCTTCATCCAATACGATATACGTGACTCTGAGCAAATTGGTGACGCGACCACTGTTTGCGGCAAGCATATCGATCATTCTTCCAGGCGTGCAAACAACAATATCAGCCCCTCGTTTCAATTCTGCAATTTGCTCCGATATTCCCGTGCCACCGTAAACGCAGACAACCTTGAGAGAAACGGATTTTGAAAATTTTTTGCAATCTTTACCTATTTGCATACATAGTTCTCGGGTAGGCGTCATTATGATAGCAATAGGCCCATCGGTTTCCTCTAACGGAGGCTGATCTAATATGTGACGAAACATGGGAAGAAGAAAAGCCAAAGTTTTACCACTTCCCGTTTTTGCTATACCGATGAGATCTCTTCCAGACATAATAGCCGGAATGGCTTGGGTTTGAATGGGTGTTGGCTTTTCGAAACCATTTTTTTTTAAAATTTCTAAAACTTTTTTGCTGACTCCACACTGAGCCCATTCTTTTATTGGTTTCGGACAACCTTTTCCTTTGACTCTGATCCCTTCCAAATCCTCCCTATATTTTTCAACTTCTTCGTTAGTCATTTTAGCAATTTCCGGTACTTCGATATAAAAATTTTTTCTAAATGGTAAATAATTTATCGTCGAATGATCCACTTTAGCCAAATCTTTTTTTTGCCTGTTGGCAATACCGTCAGCAGTCAATTTCAAATCTTCCATTTCTTCTTCCGACGAATATTCCAAACCATCTTGATTTTGTTCAATCAATTCACCCTTTTTCTTTTCGACTTTTTTTTTCGCTACCCCGGTTAAAATTACCAATCCCGGTGCATTTCCTTGTTCACCCTGTTTCCCTGGTTTTTTAATTTCCAATTTGTTGACGTGACGAACTTCTTCCTCGACGGTTTGCATGAATGCATCTAAAGGATCCAATTCTTCATCGTTATTTTCTCCTGCTTCCTTTTTATCTTCTTCTTCTTCATCGCTATCATCTTCCAGATTCCATTTTTTTTGAGGGATTTGAATGTTAGCTATTGAAAAAAAAGGTTTAAGTAAAAGGTTTAACAAATTAAAAGATTGTTAATAGTTGACTTTCTACGACAGAATATTTACTTTACCTATTGTCCCTTTTAAATCTTTTTTCGTTGCTTCCAATTCTTTTTTTTTCCTTTCAGCTCTCCACCTTTCGATTCTTTCCCTTCTTTTTTGCATTTCTTGTTCTAATCTTTTTTGTTCTTCTTCCTATCGGAAAAAAAAATAAAAATGAGACGATTAATTTTTTAACAAATCACATTCTAAAATAACTCGAAACCACAAGATGTACAGTTTGATATAGAAAACTCGACTAGAGCTAATCGATAATTGTAACAAAACGGTACCTTATCTAAATTGGTAGCATCAAACACAGAATCTTCTTTTTCTTCTTTTTTGGGAATGTAATCTTTAGATTTAGATCGCGATCTGTCTTTTCTCAATGACTTCCCATGACTTTTAGAATGTTTTTTTTCTCTACTGCTCCCTCTAAAATCAACACAAACGAATTCTTGAAAGCTTAACAAAAAAAATTTTCTCATTTAACAAGAATAAAAACTAATCATATACCTTTTACGTTCGTGATCCCTCGATCTTTCTTTACTTCTGCTTTTTGACCGCCTATATCTATCCCTATCACCATCTTTAATTCTATCTCTGGAACGACTCCTTTTATGCCGGGATTTTGTTTTTTCCCTACTCCTCGATCTCCTACTTCTTTTTTTTTCAACGCTTACACTCCTCGATCTCGAACGAGATCTTTTACGATGACTGAAACAATGAGTTCATAAAGTAACAAACACATCCTCCATAAAATACCACAGTAAAATTTTTTTTTTTTAACTTATAACAAAAACTTACCTACTGCTTTTTACCATTGTATATATATTTAAAAAAACGGTTACCTAATAACAAACTAAAAAAAAAAAAAAAAAAATTTTTGTTCCCTTTACGTTATTCTAAATAATTCACATGTTTATAAAATAATAAGCTTTCATTTCAAATACTTGAGCAAAGTAAAAAACGTCGTGGAATTAGAATCGCAATATGTAAACTTTACAAAAAAAAAAAAAAAAAAACACGATCAATGCCCGCCAAAAATTTACACGATGATAAATATACATCAATGTTTTACATATAAATAATAATTCTCGGGTAGTGAAAAAAATAATAATAATAAAATGTAAATGCAGTGATAAAATTAATGAAAAGTGTACCGTTTGTTCGTTTTTATGTTATTGTTTTAATAAATGTGAAATGGAGAAATTTGAAAAAGTTGAAAAAATCGGTGAGGGAACTTACGGTATAGTTTTTAAAGCCAAACATAGGATAACAGGAGAAGTTGTTGCATTGAAAGGAATTAGGTTAGATGGTGATTCCGAAGGTGTTCCATCTACGGCACTAAGAGAAATAGCATTGCTCAAAGAACTCAAACATCCAAACGTCGTTCAACTATTGGAAGTTGTTCACATGGAAAAAGTTTTATATTTGGTTTTTGAATATTTTTATCGGGATTTGAAAAAATTCATTGAAAAAGTCGACGGTGACATACCGATTAAATTAATCAAAAGTTATTTGTATCAATTGTTAAAAGGATTGCAATATTGTCACACTAATAAAACATTACACAGGGATTTGAAACCGCAAAATTTACTCATAGACACATTGGGCAATATAAAATTAGCTGATTTCGGTTTGGCTAGAACATTTGGACTACCGACACGTTCATTTACTCACGAAGTCGTCACATTATGGTATCGTGCACCGGAAATATTATTAGGTAGTAAATATTATACGGTCAGCGTTGATATATGGAGTTTAGGATGTATTTTTGGTGAAATGGTAAGGTTGTTTTAGACATAATCGATTCAAACCCCCCCCCAAAACTTATTTATCACTTACCTTTTTTTTTTTTTCATCGAATCAAGGTTATGAAAAAAGCAATGTTCCCTGGAGATTCTGAAATAGATCAATTATTTAGAATATTTAGAGTTTTAGGAACACCTCACGAAGGTGTATGGCCAGGAGTTACACAATTAGACGATTATAAATGTAGATTTCCAGTATGGGAACCAATGTCATTGGGAGAGGAAATCATTCCAAGGCTCGATGATAAGGGTATTGATTTACTTTCAAACATGTTAAAATATGATCCATCTAAAAGGATATCTGCCATGGAAGCTTTGGATCATCCATTTTTTGAAAAAGTCGAATTCGTTCCTCCTCCATTGGACTACGAAAGAAGTAGTTCAACTTCGAGTACTGATTGACATAAAAATTATCATTATTATTATTATTATTATTATTATCTGTGATATATATATTATTTTATTTTTTATTTTTTTTTTTTCGTTTGTCGTGTCAGTGGTAATATGTATTTTCAATAATTGTTAATTATTTCTTTCCTAATCCGTAATATTTAAACATAAACAATGCAAATCATTTTTTTCTTTTTCGTGTCACGTGACCATATTAATAACATTCTTAATAATAATAATAATGATAATAATGATAGTGATAATAAAAGTGTCGAGTGAATATTAGTTTCTTTTTTAAATTAGTTTTTATAATATTTATTGTGTTTAATAACGAGTGTGTTCAACTGTGTCAAATGTATTATTATTATTATTATTATTTTTAATGATTGTGATTGAAATTAATTAATTAATTAATTAATTGATAATTATTTAAAATATTATAATTTGATATTTATACGTGTGTGCGCGTGCGCGTTTTTTTTTTTCTCAACTAAAAAAATAAACCGAATCGATAACCGAGTTCAAATCGAAATCACCTGTTTGTGGAACTCTTTTGAAAACTTTTAATGCTTCCGCATCTTTTTTCTCATCTTTAACGTAGACGTCGACGAAAAAATCCGATAAATCTTTGAGTATGGGCTGAGAATGGAGTGCGACGAATTGTCGTCTGCAATATTTATTCATTTCGTCGACGGTGCACGCGTGAGTCCAATAACAATCGTGTATGGATGCAAACGTCAGATTGGATTGTTCGCAATGCAAAGCCGTCAACACCATGTGAGACGAATCTAGGGAGTGTATGAAATTGGGTGGGAAAGCATTTTTTTGCTTTCTCTGATTCGGTTTCCTGCAATAAAAAAAAACGGACGTGGATTTGAGAGAGTTTTCTCCCCACTCGAAAGACGCCATTTTAAAAAAAAATGTCTTACACGGGTTCCGCGATCGGATTTTTTCCCGGTTTCCCATAGGGTTGCATGACCAATAATCCTATCGGCGTTATCCATTGCACGAAATTTTTTTGATTGCATATGACTCCAGCGCATTCTATGAACCAATCCTGTATCGTTTTCGCCGACGTGAACATTTTCTGTATGCTCAAAAACGTTTTCTCGCTCAGGTACGTCGCCGCGGGCCACAAATCCTTTTGCGGAAAATTCGGTATGTCTGGAAAAACGATGGGGAAAGAATGAAAAGTTTGAAAGTCCTCCTCCCCCCTCCCCCCCAAAAAAGGTTTTTTTTTTTTCTTTCGAATTCGTACCTTCCAACTGTTTGATTATTTGACGTATGGCTCCGTAACGCGTGACTCCGTACACGGTCGTCATGATTGTTTGTTTCACGACTTTTCTTTTTATGTAACCCTCGAGCTTTTGTGCGATTTTCAAACCATTTTCCGCATCCTTCGCTCTCATCTCTTCTATGATTTCGATAATGCTACTGTAAACGTCTTGAGGCACTTGACTAGGAGTTAAATTAACACTTTTAGCACCCGCCTAAAAGCAGAAGAAAAAAAAAATCACAAACGAACGGAAACTATTATTATTATTATTATCCTTATTATCATTATCATTATTCTCACGTAATCTCGTCCAAGGGCGGCATAATGTTGCAAACCGTTACAGGATCCATCTTGATGAACGGGAAAATGACTCACGTATTCTTCCGGATTTGAATGTTTCAAAACTTTTTTTATTTCCATGCAAGCCGCCAACGTTTGCCAGGGCTCTTCCGATTTGACCCACCATTTATTTCCGGTCAGAGGTTTTTCCGCCGAGTCTAATATTTCCGGTAGCATTTCGTTCGCGTATTTCAATCTGTCCGCCAAAGATTCCTTTTTTTTAATTCCGGTTAAATTAATTACGTGAGTCTAAAAAAAAAAAAAAATTTGTTATCGTTATCATCATCATCATCATTACTATCATTTCCTTTAACGGAAAACTCGATTCGTGAACCTTCAACCAATCGAATCCTTTGGGTCCCAACGGTTTTCCTTTGGCAAAAATCAAAAGGGAACGAAATAAATCACCCCCGATGTGACTCAAATGCGGCGGAATCGGATACACTCGACCGCGAAAATCGTAATTGTGAGGTAACCAAAATATACGATTTCGATACTGAAACAAAAAAGAAAATTCCACATGATGACCAACAGAAAAAAAAAAAAAAAAAAAAAAATTTGAAAAAATTTAACGGAAAAAAAAACCTCACGTGATTGGCTAATGATAATTTATACAACGCTTCGCACCACAACGCGTATTGATTTTGCCGTTCCATGGCTGAGGATTTTTTCTTTTTATATTCTTCGAATCTTTCTTCTTGACTCATTTCGGACGTTATATTCAAAGGATTGTGGTTGTTGACGGGGGTAACAAACGAGGGAACGTCAAGCTCATCATCTCCGCCATTTTGAAAAACTTCTAAAGCCACATCTAACACCTTAAATTAACGTCGCCATTAGAATTATTAATAAAAAAAAAAATTCTCCCTTTCGTCATTCAATCAATCATTCATTCATTCATTCAATCAATCAATCAATCAGTCAATCAATCAGTCTCACCTCTTTATTAACTATCCACGGAGTATTTTGTAAAGTGTTTAAAGCATCGAACGTTACGTACAACTGATGAGAATTTATCGGTTTAAAATCTAATATTTGACTGTTGGGTTCTTTTGGCACTCTGAAACAAACACGGGATTTAAATTTTCAAATATTTTCCCGCCATTTTCTTTTTTTAAAAAAAAAAAAAAAAAGTTAACGGCTGTTTGAGATTTATTCGCTACCTGACAAAATCGGAAGTACTTAATAGATAACCGCCGTCGGTCACGGATTTCCACGGTTTCGGTGGGCATACCATCGGACATTCTTTTGCCGGTATGTACAAATGATCCAAATTGCATTGCTGATAAAGTTTACTGATGATCGGATGACATTTTATTTCTTCAAGAGATTTTTCTTTTTCTTGTCTCATTATTGTGTAAAACACCGGTATGGTTCTACGAATTGAAAAACAAAATGCATGATTAAAACAAGATGGAGGACGTGAGGGAAAAAGAGGGAAGACGTGAGGGAGTGGGAGTGGTGTGCTCTTGTAATCCAGCTACTTGGAGCTACTGGGTGTAGAGGATGGTTTAGGGGCGGGGATTCTGGGATTGGATTTCCCACTAGGGGTAAATCTTGGATGCTTTGGGGGAGCCCGAGGTTGCCAGATTGAGTTGTGTGAGTTCAAATCCTGTGAGTGGGAGTTTCATATCCTGTACCTAAATAAGCGGGAATGTGCCTTGTTCGAGTGAGTGAGTCTGGGTACTTGATCGAAATAGGGAAAATGCGATGTGAAAGGAAGACAGATGAACGGGATTCGCGACCCCAAACATCTCTCTCTCTCTCTCTCTCTCCCTCCCTCCCGGAAAGGATAGAGAACTAGGTGAGGGGTACATATAATACATCTTACCTTTCCATCGAACCGTTGTTTACGACGATCGTTAACTTTTGTAAAATAACATTAAATAAAAATTTTCCTATTTCTTTTTTTATTTTGACCGGCCAATCAACTTCGAGCATTCCCTGGAAAACACGATAATATAGCATAATCTCCATTACCGATGATGATGATAATAATGATAATAAAAACATCACTCACGATAGGATATTTATGAGAATATTCTTCTAATAGCATTTGCCATTGTTGTCTAGAATTGAAAGCAGGTCCCTTTGGATTCTTATACCATTCGCCATATTTTTTAAATAAATGTACCGTGTTTTTAACAATATCACTTTTTTCTTTTTTTATTATTTGAAACCTGAAAAAACACAATCATCGTCATAATAATAATAATGATAATAATAATAATTCTAAATTTCGTTTTAAAAAAAAAAACTTATTAAGTATAATCACCGATTGTAAACTTCGTTTCCCAATTCGATCAGTGTCGTCGTCATGTTCGGATTATAATTTCCAGAATAACCAATTAAATTAGTCACCGTGTCCATCATTATTTTAACGTATTCGTTAACGGATAAACATTCGAGGTAAACGGGTAGAAAAAAACTACGAGTCCTTTTCGCGTTTAATATTTTTTCACTTTTTAAACTTTGACAAAAACCCTCCCACATGTCGACTTTCCATTTTTTTTTCAACATTTCTAAATCTTCGTTCTGAAAGAAGAAGTGACGCGTCCATAAACCATACATACGCACAACAGTTTTTTTTTTTAAAATACAAAAATTATTTAATTACCGCTTGAAACGTATCCATATTTGAATTTTTCATTGTTATCGCTTTGACATAAATTTTACTTTTTTTTTCCAAAAATGATTGTTCTTCTATCAACGAATACAATTTGTTAAATGACATGCTGTCGGTGTTTAAAGGTGACCTTGTGAAAAAAAAATAAATTGTAATTCATTAAAAAAAAAAAATTGAAATTTAATTGTCATCATTATTATTAAAACTCACTCCAATTTATTTTGAGTTTTGTATAAATCATCGAGTAAAGTCCCTTCACTTTTTAAAAATATCCTTTCCGGTGGGATTTCATAATTGGGAAAAACTTCTCTTATCGTTGATAAAATATTATTTATTTGTTGACTGTTTAAATTTGTTTGCCTTAAAAGATCCCCGAGGGAATAATTCTGAAAATAATAATAATAATAAAAGGTTTTGTTTTAGAATTTGTGAGGAAAAGGGGGAGAGAGAAAGAGAGAGAGAGAGAGGAAGGGGAAATCAAATTTTACTAACCTCCCTTTCCATCGTATTAAAAACTAGAGTAACTTGTTTTTTCCAATCTTGTATCGACATGACTTTTTTCCCTTTTACAATACCCAAACAATTAAGTAAAGCTGCATAGGTTTGCAAATTGAATGATATTTTATCCGCCATCATTAATTTAATCAATTTACAAAAAATCGTCCAATTATGCTATGAAAAAAAACAATGATAGAGACAAGTTTTGTTATTTTCTCCTTTTTCCATTAAATCCTGATGGATATAATCATAAAAGAAAATGACTTACAGGATATGCGAATAACAAATCGTTATAAACTAAAACTACATCTTGAACTTTTAGAATTTCAGGCCATATTGATTTCTTTCTAAAATGTTCTAAAATTTTAAGAGCATCTTTCGATTTATTGCACGTTATGGCCACATCAACGTACGAGTGAAGTAACGATAAATTTTCGACAACTGTTAAATTATTATTTTTATCATTAATTTTAAATAATTCTTTTCGAAGGCTGAAAAATAATAATAATAATTATTATTATTAACAATGTGTTAGGTTGACGATTGATAAACATACAATTTCAACAATACATTACCTGTAATTATTTGTTTGAGTGTTATTCTTCGATAATTTTTTCGATTCTTCTTCCTTACTATTATTATTATTATTTAAAAAAAATGGCGGTTTGGGAAATTTATTGTAAATTTTATCTTGGTATGTCATGCTGGGATTTTGAGCGAATGCTTTTATATCATTCGGTTTTAATTGTTGTATTTTAATTTTTGTCTTTGTACTATTGTCACTGGTTATGTTCATCAATTCCGAATATGAATTCTTACATGGTTTTTCTTTTTTTCTTTCTTCTCGAAGCCATTTCTCATGTCTTTTTAATATGTATCTTATAACGGAACTATAATTTGTTGTTGACCTGTATGTTTTGCATTCTGAAAAACACAAAAAAAACATTTTGTCATGTTTGTATGTTAAAAACAAATCATGTTATTGTGTGTGTTGATAATACTTACGATTATTAACTAAAACGAAACGTTTTAAACATTCTGTGCATGTTTTACTGCGATTAAACATTTTATCACATAAATATTTATTTATTTATTTATTTATTACACTTAAATTATTAATAATCCATAACAAAAAATTTTAACTTTGTGTTTAGTGTTTAGATATCATCACATTTTAAAATAATTTTTTTTTTTTTTTTTTTTTTTTGGTCCCCTAACGATTGTGATTCACGCATTCAATGCGTACCGTTAATAATTATAATCAATCGTTAGAAACGATTAAAAATTAATTTTTTTTTTTTTTTCTCTCACCCTTTTTGGTTATATAAAACCGGCATGGCAAATCCATTTATACATAAAAAAAAAAAAAAAAAAAAAAAATTGTAAAAAAAAAAATATGATAACATAATAATAATAATAATAATCTCACGCGTTGTGAATTTGACTATTATTATTATTATTAATAATTTTTTATTATTGTTATTAATTAACGATTTGAAAATGTTTAAGCTATTATTATTATGTTAAATTAATAATTAAACAATAATAATTAATAATAAATTGTTTAACATTTATGTTTAAGAGAATAAAAAAAAAAAAAGTGTTCGTTAAATTTAGCTCGTACGTAAAGCTCATTTGTTGTGACTATAATCGACCGCGTAAGTGTTACCAATGTTACCAACATTGAGAAAAATCGTAATTAAGGTGTTAGTCTAAATGTTGTTAATTCCGATATATATATATATACTTTCATTAATTATTATTACAAATAAAGTAATTATTTTTAAATATTAATAATAATATCGTTATTAAGTACATATCTACGAATTAGTATCGTTTCCCCCCTCCCCCTCCCACCCCCTTCTTTTCACATTTCGTAGGTAAGCTAATTAATTTTTTTTTTTTTTTTTAAATTAAATTAATTGTATGTAAAGAGTGAGAGAAAAAAAAAAGAACGTGATGGTGATTTGCCCCGGAAAAAAGCAATATATCAATCGCGTTCCATTTTTTTTTTTTTTTAAATAAAAAAAAAACCGTTAAAATTCTTTTTTTTTTGGTAACGACCACCACCACCACCACCACATTATAATGTATAAGTTTTACATAATAATATACATTTACCGTCAAAAATTTTATCTCGTTTAATATTAATTAAGTGAAGAGAGAGAGAGAGAGAGAGAGAGAGAGAGAGAAACGCTTAAATTTTTTTTTTTTAAATTAATAATAATAAAAGTGATATAGTGTTGTTATTTAATTAATAGTTACATATTTATTTATTTATGTATTATTATTATTATTATTTGTTGTGCTCATGTGGTTACAGGTTTGTTTTTATTTATTATATTATTATTATTATTATTATTATTATTTGATATTTCATAATCAATTTTAAATATTTATGAAATATCAATACATATATATAGAATATAAGTGGATAAGTATGCTTATTAAGTATTTAAACCCATTTTTTTCGAATGTGAAAAAAAATCACTTTTTGTTAAAAAAAAAAATTTTCTGCACACACATTATTTATTACATTACATAAATTATTATTATTATTATTATTAAATATGATTGATTTATGTGTAGGTGTTAAAATAAAATAAATAAATACCTCTTGGCATTAATATCACAATCGAATTCGTAGCAGAATTTCTATATGTGAGATACCATTATATGAATAATACATAGTTCGAGTGAGGAAAAGACGAAACCTGTAAGGAAAAAGAAAAATTAATATTAATGAAGAAATATCATAGATATGGATGTGGATTATATGAGAAAGGAAAAAAAAGATGAAGATGATGATTTTACATATAATTCAAAGGTATGACATTGTCTAATCATATTAATTTCATTTTATAATCATTTTATCATTAAAAAAAAAAAAAAAGTTATCGTTATAAAGTTTTTCTTTACAGGATTACATATATATATATATATATATATATATGTGTGTATATTATGAAGATTATTTTAAAATTGAATTTTTTATTAAAGGTACTGAAAAAAAAAAAAAAAATCAAATAAATTGATTAAAATTAAATATTATTATTATTATCAATGTACACGAGAATCGTACATAATTTTTTTTTTAATATATATAATTTATTATAATTATTTGTAATTGTGTAAAGTGTTAAATTGGTTTTTTAAAATGTGTATGTGTTAAATAAGGAAAATGTTTAATTTGAGAGGTTAAAAAAACATTTGTGTATTTGCTTTTTGTTAATATTGTTTAAATTTTTACATTACATATTAATTAATTTACGATATCATTACTATTATTATTATTATTATTCACTTTTTTATCAAACAAATGTAGTGTGTGTTTGTGTGTGTTTATTTAATAAATAAATGACGGCAAAAAAAAAAAAAAAAAAAAAAAACGTTTTTATCAGAAAATAAAAAATTTCTTTTTCTTAACTATAGATATTTGTTTTTCGAGAATAAATAATAATAATAAAAATGAAAATGATGTATTAAATTAATGACGTCATTAATTATGGTTAAAATTTTTTTTTTTTTTGTTGCAGGTTTTAGAATTTTTAAAAGCCAAAGTTAAATTAGATAATGGAGAAGATGGTTACGTTTTTACGAAAAGCACGGAGGAAAATCCCAGGGGAAGATTTCGTTGTCACGTTTGTAACGTACCCATCGGTAGCACGAAAAGTTTGGAAGAACACACGTCGGGTAAAAATCACACGAGGAGAATGCAAGCTCAATTTCATTCACACGAAAATTTTTCAAAGATCGTCATTAAAGAATCATCCAAATTATCCACGGGTAAATTAAATTTAACCATCGTACCGTAACGGTCGGTCCATTTGACAAGAGTTAATAATTTTAGATGTCGGTGGAAAAGTCATCAAGGCACCCGGTGTAGACATACCGGATTTGGCACCGGGTGAACCCGTACCTCCCGGTTTTGAAGATATAGTCACGAGAGTACCGGAAATAACGTCGACTTTGGACGAAATGAAAGCTCCTCTCATTGGATTGGAATATCTGGCTGAAATCACGCCCGTCGGAGATGAAGTCGAACCCAAATATTGTTGTCTCCTGTGTAATAAAAGAGGAGATCCGAGAACGGTTTTAGCACATTTAGTTTGTTTTAATCATAGAATTAAATATATTGTGAGCTTTTTTCTCTCTCTCTCTCTCTTTCTCTTCACGTTGAATTGTATCTCTCTATCTCTCTTCTGTTAACTTTATAGTTATGGGATTTTTTTTTTTTTTTTGCTTTTAGGGACGATACTTTCCTAGAACGAACACAGCTTTGGCTTTGATACCGAAAGTGAAAGAGTATAAAAGAGGAACTGGAGAAGTTCTCGCGAAAATAGTCAAAGCCATAGAAAGTAAATTTGGTCGTTTGAATCCGGTCATCGTCGACGGAGCCATATTCGATGAGAAAAAAGAAGAATATTATCGGGAAATGAGATTGGGAAGACATTTTCACGAGACGGCGGATTCGAATTACGAATTGCTCGTGGATTTGGATTTTATTAAAAAATGCGCTCCCGAAGCAGGTATGCGCTCCCTTACATACACCGAAGAAGAAGATGAAGGCGTGGAGTACTCAATTTTTTTTTTTTTTTTTTTTGGTTTTAGATACCGTTTTGACGATAGATATAGAAAAAGAAGAAGCGAAAAAAAGGTCGACGGCTTTGAAAAACGAAATGAACAAAACGAAAATGAAAAATTCGACGACGACGACGACGACGACGTCGTCGTCGTCCCCGTCGTTTGTCGACAATTGTTGTCTGGATAAGAGAGGGAATTATGAGAAAAGATTGTTGTTGCCAAGATCGAGTCGTGGTAATTCCAAGGTTAAAAGAGAAAAATCCGTTGAAACGATTTCAACGACGTCAGCATCTCGATCGTATTCCCGTTCGAGATCAAGATCGTATTCACGTTCGCGATCCCGTTCCCGTTCGAGATCGAGTTCCCTATCGAAATCACGGTCCCATACCCATTATCGTTACGTTCGTAAAGACTACGAAAATTCGGATGTGAGATCGAGATCTCCTCGTTATTACGGTCGATCTAGATCTCGATCGAGATCTAGGAGTCGCGGGGGTTCGAGTTATCGACGTTATCGCTCGACAACTAATTATAGAACAAAATCTCCTGTTTATGTTAGGCCATCGTTTAGGACCATTCGCTACGACAGGTACGTTTTTTTAATTATACATGTACCGAGGTAAAAAAAAAAAAAAAAGAAAAATTTTTTTTCAAAACGCTTTTTTTTAATCGTTGTTTATGTCATTGATGATGATGATGATGATGATGATTTCCGTTAAGTAAAAACCGATCAGTTTTCCAAATAAATAAATAAATAAATAAAATTTTGTGTGAATTTAAATAGATTTTAAAAATTATTGTTTGTGAAAATTTGTTTTTGTGCGTATTATTTATTCAATTTTTTTTTTTTTTTTGTTTTGTCAAATGTCTTGTTTTAATTTAGGTTCTGAACGATTATTGAATTTTTCAGCTTGTATAACGATGACGATTACGCTAGTTTCGAAAGGCCGAAAAGTACTCAATCAAAAGTTGCCGAACTTCGTGATAAGAGAAAAAAAAGGGATTTGTACGTTGAGTACGTTGAAAAATTAGAAAAAGACATGGCGAAAACGTTGAAAAATTACAAAAAAAATCCGGAAAAACATCCGCTGTATCCGGCGGAATGGAAAAAATTTTGGAATCGTCGTTACAAGGAACTCACGGCCGAAGGCGTCGATGCGACGAAACACGATTTCAAACCCGAATGGATTAAATTTTGGCTTGTGAGAATGAAAGAATTGCACAACGAAGAACTGCAAATGAAAAAGGAAAAATACAAAACGGAAATCGGTCTCGTGGAAAACGATAAATCGAGCGGAATCGATTCCGACGTCATCGAAGTGTCACCGACTCCGTTGGAGTTGGACGATAAGAGCAACGTGACCGTTGAAGACATCAAAAACACTTGGAAAGCTCTCACGGGTAGCGAAATAAAGGGTGCGAAAGAAAATTCGACGGATAAATCCGACAATTACGAATTGGGAATGGTCAATTCAGAATTCGAATCTCAGGTCAGAGTCATAACCGTGTTGAGATTGTTGACGGCGTTGGAAAATCAATTGGGATCGTTGGGACCACGCGTGAACAATTTACTTGCACAAGCTATCGCTTTGGAAAAGAAGAAACCCAATTCGTCGGATGGTTTGATTGACGTGTCCGAAAACAACGTTCTCTTCGAAACGGTCAAGGAAAAACTCAAGGGACAATTGTTTGCGGGCATTGTCGAAAAACACATGGTCAACGCCACACGAACGGCCATTCAAAACGTTGCCGAACTTTTTAATTCTTGGAAAGCTCGTAAAAGTAATCCACCCCCCGTTTCTCCTTCCGTTTTATCCGCTCCCGCGATTATGCCGACTCCCGTTTCGTCGGAACCTCTCATAGTGCCCGGAATCGGAGCGGTCGATAAAATCGCCATCGCTCAGCAAATTGCGGCTGCTCTAATCGCTCAGGGAAAGACGAACGTGACGGAACAAGAATTAGAGCAGCTCATAAATGCTGTGGTCGGAATGGCGCAGGCGACGACGCGTCAATCTCCGATTCCCGTTGCGACTACGGTTCCACCGCAACCCATCGCGTATCCTTCTCCATTGGCTTTCCCTCCCGTTTATTCCCCGAACGCACCCTTGGCACAAAGAGAACAAGACTTGAAATATTCGGTTGTTGTACCGCAACAATTGTCATCGACGGTGGCGAAAACGAACGTGAACGCAACCCCTGCGAAAAATACGTTAACAACGTTTGAGGAAGTCAACAATTTTAAAAATAAAAAGAGTTTCATGTCGAAAGAATTGAGCGAAGAAGACATGAAATCCTTGTTACAAAATTTTAAAGACTTGTCCTCGGAGGAACAGCAAAGTTTGATTGCGTATTTGAAAGAAATGGAATCCAAAGATCCCAACAGCGTGGAAAAATTACGACAATTTGTCAATTTCGTCGGTGACAATCCTTTGAAATCCGAATCGTCGAAATACAAGGAAGAGTCGAATGCGACGTCCGGAAGACTTTCTCCCTTTTCGATGAGAGAAGGAGGTGCCAATCCATTTATAGACGACGGGTCTAAAACATGTTCGAAAAATTTGAACGATGACGAAGACGACGACGACGACGATCACGATGTCGGTAATGGAAATGATAACGTTGACGACGTCGTCGAAGGCGACGATGACGACGACGACGACGACGACGACGATGATGATTACAGTTACGAAGATATTTACAAAGCCGCGGAAAAGAAAATTTCAGGGAGATCCGTCGTGGAAAAAATGATTGAAGAACAACAGAAAAAGGTCAAACTTTCGCAACCCCCCCGTTCGTCACCCGCGAGCGAACAAAATTCATCGAACGAAACAACAACAACAACAAACGTGAATAAATCCGACGATCCCGAACTCGTTTTGAGCGAAGCCAAAGTCATGATAGCCAACATAATGGGTCAGTTGCCATCTAAGTACAACGTGGGAGCGACGAGGAACGCGAACGTTCGAAATTCGTCGAACTCTACGTCGCGAACGTCGCTTCCGCCACCGCCGACGGGAGTGGCGGCGGCGGCAGCAGCCGTCCTCGACGTTTCATCATCGTCGACGACGACTTCCTATTCGTCTCGGACATTTTACGAAAATTCACCAAGTGCTGCGACAAACAAAATACCCAACAACAGTGGTTGTTTACCCAACGATTACGGTTATCAGGATCATAGTAGTAACATGTTCGGTTATTCGAATTGCGAGAATTTCACCAATTATTCTCTCGGTTCGGAAAGTTACCACCCGGATCCGAATAACGGTAACGATTCGTACTCTCAAAGGTCGCAAACTTTGACTTATTCGAGTTATCAAAACGCAGAACAAAATTCTTATCACGGTTACGAATCGTGGAACGATTCATACTCGCAGTATTCGCACGCACAGTCAACCCCCGGATACGGGTGTCCGACTTCTATACCTCCACCAATGATTAATTACAATAGGAATACAGTGATGCCGTACGAAACCCCCGCCACGAACGAATACAATAATACTTTAACGATGTACAACAACAGCCACAACAGCAGCAGCAGCAACAACAGTAACAACAACCACAACCACAACAACAGCAACACATATAGGGAATATTATTAGAATATTCATTTATTTAATTTATTAAATTGTTTCATTTATACAAAAAAAAAAAAAAAAAAAAGTAAATATATGTAAATTTTTATGTTGGAATGACTTATTTTTTTAATCCAAAAACTAACAAACATAAATATCGATATGTATATATTTATCAATTTAAATCGAATTTTTTTAATAATATTATTATTTAACGGTTATGAAAAAATAAAAAATAAAAACAATTTTTTTTTCTTTCTTTTTTTTTTTTTTTTTTTTTACTTTTCAGGACGGAATCGTTTGATGCCACGACAAAAGGTTAATTTTTGGGTTTTTTTTTAATAATTGTTAATAAATGCTTTTTTGCTTTTTTGCTTTTTTTTATTAACGTGTCCGCACGAATACGCGCGCGTAATAAATAATAAAAAAAAAAAACACTCGCGAAGGTAATAAAATTAATAATAATAATAATGCGTAATAAAAAATTAAAAAAAAAAAAAAAAAAAACACTCGTTAACGGACTGTAAAAGTCTGACTAATAATAATAATAATAATAATAATAATAATAATAATAATAATAAAAACGAAACGTTATCAAAAGAAAAAAAAAAATTGTTTCACTTTTTTTTTTTTTTGTTTTTATTACGCGTTATCACGAATCGAAAACGTTATCAAACCATAAAAAACAAAAAAAAAAAATTTTTGATAATTTATTCGACGCCATTATTATAATTATTATTATTATTATTATTATTATTATTATTATTATTATTATTATTATTACGCTTGTAAATTTTTTTAAATTTTAGTTATTAATAATAATAATAATTTATTTCAGGATCCGGATTTTATTACGTTTTGAAAGAAAAAAAATTATTTATTTATTTATTACGTGTGTGACGTCATCGTTTTATAAATTTTTAATTAAAAAAAAATCGAAAATGGGGGGGAAAAAAAACTATTATTATTATTATTATTTACTTCCGGTTTTTTTAAACAGAAATTTCTCCGAATGTTTCCAAAAAAAAAAAAAAAAAAAAAATTCGAATTTTTTCGATTACTCCCTCTCTCTTTTCCCTCTCCTCAACAGCTCTTTCCCCCCTCCCAATTCCGTTGTTTAACAATCTTTTGTACATCGCGGAATCCCCATTATTATTATTATTATCGTCACGACCGAGAAGGTTAAAGTTTAAAATAAAGTTATAATTAAAAATTTTATGATAAAAGTTTTTGTTTCATTTTTTAATTATAACCTTTTAGGTGTTTCTGCTGTTGTTGTTGTTGCTGTTGCTGTTGTTGTTCAATTAATAAGAAAATAAAGGGAGGCGTGGTTTATTATTAACCTTTTCACGTTTTCTTTCTTTTAACGTAAAAACTTCCTTTTCCTGTTGTGCCCTTTTTTTTTTTCTTAAAAGTTTGATCGATATTACCACCCCCCCCCCCGAAAAAAAAAAAAAAAAAAAAAAAACAAAAACATTTTTTTAAATGTATTTTAATCATTATTATTATTATTATTATGTAATTTCCCTTTACGATTATCCCGTACGTTTGTTTTTCTTTTTTTCTTTCGATTCCTTTGATGATGATAATAATAATAATAAGGTTTCGGGAAGGGAGGGGGGGGATTTAAATTAATTAATTACCGGAACGTTTTTTTTTTTTTTTTTTCGGTAACGAATTTTTCTTTTTTTTTTAAATCGAATAAAAAAATGGCGGATTTTTTTTTTTTTTGTTAAATTAATGGAAATTTAATAATAATAATAATAATTTTTTTCTTTACAGTTATTTGCCGGAAAAAAAGGAAAATGATGGCGGTTTTAAAAACGTTTCGGTTTACAAATCAAAAAAAAGGAAAAAGAAAAAAATGGCCCTAAAAATAACGGGATGATGATGATGATGATGATTATGAGGTGAAAACGGTGGGAGTTTGCGCCCTTGTTTTTTTTTTTTTTTTTTTTTTTTTTTGTCATATCCTGGAAACGGATCGTTGACGACGCATGCCACAAACATAGCAGAAGATACAACAAGGAAAGAAGGAAGTTAAAAAAAAAATGACGAACAAAATATCAAAATCGATTTAGCAGTGAGTCTTTTTCATTTATTTTTTTTTTTTTTACTATTGCTGTTGCCTTTTGCTGTCGTTTAAAATTTTAATTTGTTTTTCCAGTACGATTAACGCGTCACCATTTTGGAAAAAAAAAAGAAAATTTTATAAATTAAATATATGGAAAAATATTTGATTGAACTTTTTTAACAAAAAAAAAAAAAAAAGTGAAAAGTGCATTAAAGAAGAAGAAGAAATAATATCACGTGACGAAAAATTTCAAATCGTAATAATAATAATAATAATAATAATAATAATAAATTCGGGGGAAAAAAAAAAAAAAATGAAAGGAAAAAATTCGAAATAAGTGGGAAAAAAATTTTCTTTTCGTTTCGTTTTTCGCGTCGATGGATAGCGAAGGAGAAGAAAATCAAAAATCGACAACAAGTGGATCCTTCGTTAAACTTGTTCAGGATAAATACAAATCGGATTCGGATGACATCGAATCGGACGATATCGATGATATCGAATTGGTTTTCACGACAGGAGAAACGGATCCGAATTCTATACACGAGGATTTGGTACCCATAGCCGAAGAAAGTAGCGGAAACGATGATTGTTCATCTTCTTCTTACGGCAAAACCGTGCTACTACTGGAAACGGATATATCGAAATGTGGTATAGTAGACGACAGCGACGATGGTATATATTCCGGTCGTCGAAACACTCTTCCCGATCCTTTACCCTATCAGCCCATAATTCACCGGGAAATATTTTCCGGGAGTAGTTTTAGAAGGGCTACTGCGACCAAGGGTAAGGGGGTCGTGACAGCGGCAGCAGCCGCAGCCACCACCGCTGCCGCTGCGTTACCTCCTCACACTCAAGAAACGAGCGTTCAAACCGACATAACGGCATTGCCATCTCACCATCAGTGGAAATCCGAAACGTATTTGGCTCATAAAATAAATTGTAATTTAACGACGCTACCCTCAAAGTTCACATTGCCCGTGCCACAAATGAAACGTCTTCCCTTATCGAATAAGACAACGTGCGAAGCTCGCCGAGTACTACTTTCCGACATTAATTTCACGAGCATGGTACCCGAACTCTCGCGAAGCGCCGATCATTTACACGATGAAAACATGGAAACGACGTACAAAAATGATAAAAAAACGGGGGGCAACGTTTTCGAAACGAAACTTCCTCCCAACGACAATTGCTGTTGCGAATTTTTACGACGACAAGATAGTCGATCGAGTTGCGGAAGTAGTTGTTACTACGGAAGTCGGTACTATCAAACCTCGACCAATTCCATACAATCCCAATCGGGTTTGAATGATGACGTAAGACGAAGGCATTCGGCAGGGTGGAAACAACAACCCAAAATATCCGCAACGCAAATATTTTCCTGTCCTTCGAAACAGTGCATATGGTCGTCCATTCATCATCATCATCCTCCTCCTCCACCACCACCACCGTTTCCTCCTTCTTCTTCTTCTTCTTTGTTGAAATCCAACTATTATCATAATCGTCATTATCATCATTATTCTCAGGGTATGCACGAAAGCGCATCGGAAAATTTTTATCATTTGCAAAAGGAAATGCGTAAACAACCGAAAATACACTTTCACTGTTGCTACCTTTGCAGACAATCAATGCCGAATTTGCAATATGAAATCGATAGCGAAGAATCAACGGAATCCCTTATGGACGAAGCAGAAGAATTTTTAAGAAGGTCCGTCGATAACATGATGATGATTAATTCGAATCAATTGAAAAAATTAGAAAGGAGATTTTCCGACACGGATTCGATATACTGTAAGTCGTCATTCTCAAAAACAATGAGAGGAACCGGAAATAGGGATTGTAATATTATTATTATTATCATTTTCAGGTTTGGGTCCTCCGAAAACGGCACAACCATTCCTACCGAAAACGGTTAACGACATTTTTCCAAATTGTTACGTTAAGGTAATTAATCCGCAGGGTAAAGTAGTCGTTGGAAAAGTCAAATTTTGCGGTCACGTACCTGAAAAATCCGAACCTTACGTGGGAATAGAATTGTTTAACGGAAATGGTGGTGGAGGATCTTCAGACGGTACATTTATGGGTCATAAATTTTTCGATTGGTGAGTTTTATAATTACTTCTCGTTTAAAAAAAAAAAAAAAAAAAAAAACGCCATTTTTAAAAAAATTTTTTCTTTTTCAGCGAACCCGGACGTGGTCTTTTCGTACCATTTAAAAAAGTCGTGATTGCATGGAGCGTCTGAACATACAAACAAACAAACAAACAAACAAACAAAAACAAACACGAAGGAAGGAGAAAGAGAGAGAGAGAGAGAGAGAGAGAGAGAGATAGAGAAAAACTTTCTAGAAACTTTCGTGCCAATTGTTGTTTAAACGAAAATTTTTTTTTTTTTGTTTTTAATTAAAAAAAAAAACTAACAACGCTTTCGACGGCTCGTTAAAACTAATTTAATTTTTTATTTAAAAAAAAAATGGCGGCGTCGACGGTTAATTTTTTTTTTACAATGATCGTTAAGACCGTCCTTTGAAAAATTTGAATTTTTTCTTTTTCCCGCGCTCGCATCGTTTCCGTTTTAAATTATTAACCGAAACCGGAATTCGTTACGCCGAAAATAACAAATTAAAAAAAAAAAAAAAAAAATCGTGTCATTAGTCGAGATGCGTTATTATTATTATCAAATTTTTTGTTAAAAATCAATCGCCGCTGTCTCTCTTCGTTTACGATTAAATGCTAATAATAATAATGATAAAAATGACGATTTATTTTTTATACGCGATCAATATATATATAAATAAAGTTTATGTGAATGAATGAATGAGTGAACGAACACCGGAAGTGTCGTTTAAATTTTTTTTTTTTACCCTTGATTTTAAAATAAGAAACGTAATAATAATAATAATAATAATTAAACTGCTGCCACGACTGCGTTAAAGTATAATAAAAAAAAACTCGCATTTTGTTAAATGTTTTAAATGTTTATTTATTGTATCTAAAAAATTTTAATCGTGCGCTCACGTTTTTGTTTTATTCGTATAAAAAAAAAAAAAAGTTGTCGTGTCATTAGATTCATTTATACGCCCTTTTTGCACGGATGAAAACAACAAATAAATAAATAAATGAAAAGTCTGCCTGCGTTTCGTCGCCGTATCATTTTTACATTTTTTTTGGGGGGTTATTTCTTATTAAAAAACATCGATAAATACGATGATAATAATGATGATGATGATGATGATGATGATGATGATGATGAAGATTAAATGAAAATCAAAGGAATTTATATAAATAATGGAAGAGTCAATCGACGATTGGATTTTTCCAAAAAAAAATTGTCATGTGAACAGTTAAATGTTTCCGTCCCGCTCTTTTTCCCTTCTCTACCACCCCCACCCCCTTCTCCCCTTCTCCCTTTAAATCTCTTATCGATAACACCATTGTTAGGGAGGAGAGAGAGAGAGAGAGAAAGAGAAAAATCAAATCAATTATATTATTAATTTTTTTTTTTTTTTTTTTTATGTAATCTCACAAATGGGGGAAAATTAATTTTAATAAAATGATGTGATATAATCATAATAATGATAATGTTAATGATAATGATAATGATAATGATGATATTTATATATATTATGTAATTCGTATTCTCTGTTATGAAATTCTAAACAAAAAAAAAAAAAAAAAAAAGAAAAAAGAAAAAATTTTTATCTGTTATTATCTGTATGATGTATATACATATATATATTTTTTAAAATTATGATCTTATTGTTGATCCTAAGCTTTGATTTTTATCGATAACCAATCGATAATCGATCGATACATAAAATTTTTCCTTTAAAAAAAAAAACGCGAAAAATTAATGAAAATTTTTTTTTTATTAATGTCACAAGTAAAATCCTACAAATTTTATCCGTGAGACATTTTATTATTAATTCGATTAATTGATTGATTGATTGATTGATTGATTGACTGATAGTTATTTTGTTTGATGACGTAATTAATTAAATTGCACCGTTCGAGTAATGATGACGTTTATAAATAGAAAAAAAAATAAAAAAATTGCACTGGAAAAATTTTTTGTTTGTTTGTTTTTTTGGATTTTAAATAAATTAATTTATTTTAAAAAAAATTTTAATAATTTATTTTTTTAATAATAATAATAATTCACCTGAACCGTAACCTCCATTTTTTTTTTTTTAAACTGCTTTAAAAGCAAAAAAAAAAAAATAAAAAATAAAAAAAACGTTTTTCCAAACTTTTAATTATATATAAACGGAAAAATTATTTAATCAAGTCTAAAACCGTTCATTTAGTTAGTAATAAAATCCAATAGATGGCATTACACTATCCAATCGCGCAGTCTTACGAATCGAAATAGTTACAAAAAACGACACCAGGTTTTTTTTTTATATATAATGATCGATAGTTGTAAATAATAAATAAATAAATAAATAAAATAAAGTATCGAACGTTCAATTATCGATCGAGATTATTATTATTATTATTATTATTATTATTATTATTATTAATTTTTGTATCATTAAGTAAAATAAATAATTTAAAAAAAAAAAAATAAAACCATTATTATAAAAATCGATTTTAATCACGTACGATATTAATAATTACCCCCTTCCCTCCTTCCCCATTTCCTCCCCATTCCCTCCCACTTCCTCCTTCCTTTTCCGCGGAGGGGGGGGGGTAATAAAAATTATTTGGAGTTGAGAGTGCGTGCGAGAGAGAATTCGTGTTAATTTCAAATTTAAAAAAAAAAAAAAAAATTGAATATTTAAACGGTTTTTTTCGATAAGTTTCTACGCATCTCTCTTTGTGTAAGACGCCGCCGCCACTCTCACCACTCCCACTACTCCCACCACCACCGCTTCTGCCGCGAACGCCGCCTCCCCCGTTTAACCCGATGTCGGCGTCAGTGACGTTCGGTGTTCCTACGGTATCGTTAGTTTTTAAACGTAAAACGAAAAATTAAAAAATTATTAATTAATTAATTTGTTTTAATTATTATTATTATTAATATTTTTAAATAATAATCATTATTATTATTATTGTTATTTTATTAATAATAAAAATTTCGCGTACGTGTGAAAAAAAATTAAACGAACGAACGAACGGTCGCGATTAAAATTTTTTAATTTTTTTGTTCACGTTCGTACGCATCCATCAACCGAACGTAGTCCAAATTTTAATTGTTGTTATTTTCTCTATGAACTTTGATATTATTAATAATCGAATTTTTTAAAACCGTTCGGCGGAAACAGTTCGGTAGCAGTTCGGTAGAGAAAAAAAAAATAAAAAAACGAAAACGAATCTCCGAACGGATTAGTTAAAATGTGTGTGTTTTAATAAAAAGTGAATAAAATATTAAATTGTTATTATAATAATAATAATAGTTTATATATAAAATCGAATTTGTTAAAATTTTTTTTGTTTTTTTTATATTAATAATAATAATAATGTTTACGTAACGGAAGAACCAGAAGACGTAAAAATATATAATATGAAAAAACGAAAGGTAAGCAAAACAAACAAACAAAAAAAAAAAAAAAAGTCTTCGATCCGAAAAAAAAAAAAAAAATTAATTAAATTAAATTAAATTTTGTTCTGGTGCCACGTTATTTTTTTTTCTTTGTTTTCTCTTCTATTCTTAATTCGTCGTACAATTTTTCGATTAAATTCTAGAAAAAAAAAAAAAAGTAAAAAAAAAATAAATATATATCTATACGTGTTCATTTTCTTACGCGTGTGCGTGTGCGTGCGTGTACGTGTGCGTGTGTGTGTGCGTGTAAGTGCGCGCCCGTTTAAAAAAAAAAAAAGTTTTAAAAAAAATGTAAAAAATAATTTTTTTTTTTTCCCCGATAAAATGTCCGATAATGAAAAATTTAAAAGTTTTTTTAGTTTTTTCCGGTTTTTTTTTTTTTTGGAGGGGGAGGGAAGGGGGGGAGGTGAAATATTGACCGGAAACAAACGTAACATTATTATTATTATTATTATTATTATTAATGCGGATTTTTTTATTTCGTCATTGTCAAATTAAATAATTTTTTTTTTTTTTTCGGTTTCAAAAAATTTAATTTATTATTTATTTATTTATTTATTTATACATATATACGTTATTCTAACCTTTGAAAATTTCCTTTTTTTAAACGTGGGGTGGTAGTGGTGGCGGTGATGAGGGTGGAGAAAATTTTCGAGATTTTCTTTTATTTAAAACGAACGAACGTTCCTGAAACGAAATGAAAAACCTTTTCATTTTTTTATTTTTTCCTAAACGAGTAACATTATTATTATTATTATTATTGTTTTATGTTGTTTGTTAAAACATAAATCACCCCTTATTAATTAATTAATTAATAATAATAATAATAATAATAATAATAATAATAATAAATGAACGCGTATATTGGAAATAAAAAAAAATAAATAGCGGGAAAAATTAAAATTTATATCATCATCACATCCGAATTTTTTAATATATTATTATCATCATCATCATTATTATTATTATTATTTTTATTACGTAATTAATTATCGTTAATTAATGAGTTTGATAATTAATTAATTACGGTAACAAATCGAACGTAAATAACAATGGGAGTAATTTTTTTTTTCATTTGTTGAGAGAGTCTCCCCGTAAAAGAGCGTTAAGGGAAACGTTAAGAAAAAAAATGATGATAATGATGATAATGATAATGACGATGATGATGACGATGATGATGTAGAAAAATATCAAATGATAATAATAATAATAATAATTAAAAATTTTACAAGAGTAATAAATAATAATAATTTTGGGGGGTATAGATTAATTCCACATCCCGATTTTGTCTGGCTGATCACGTTGTTCCCGTCGTTTTATTCCCGTTATTCCCGATTTTTTTTTTTTTTTGGGCATTTTATTTTCTATTATCTATATAATAGAAAACCTCTCAAATTTCATTTTACTTTTTAATTTTCTTATACGGAAAAAGGGTAATAAAAAACCGTAAGTAAGTAAGTAAAGAAAAAAAAAAAATTAAGTGGGAAACTATACGTACAATTTTCTCTATCTCTCTTTTTTATTAGGGTAATTAAATTATTATTTTTAAAAGGAAATGAAAATGCACCTGTTGTTGTTGTGTTTGTTGTTGTTTGTTGTAGTGGTTGTCGTGTTTGTCGTTAATTTTTCTCGTTTGTTTTTTTGTACGAGAGAAAAAATTACAAAAAAAAAAATTTCCCAAAAAAAAAAATTGATTTTTTGAATGGGATTTTCCCCCCTCCTTCCCCATCACCCTCCCCTCTCTACTACCCTTTTCCTTTTCACGGGGAATTTTGTCGACGTTTCGGATGATAAAAATACCTTTCCCAACCTTTCCAACCTAATTTTAAACCCGGAATGAAAAAAAAAATTAATTGCTGACTTTAATAAGTAATAAAAAATAAATTTTTTATCATCCATTGTTTATTATTATTATTATTATTATTATTATTATTATTATTATTATTATTATTATTATTATTATTATTAATATTATTATTATTATTATTATTATTATTATTATTATTATTATTATTATTATTACTCGAGTAATAAATAAATTAGCGATACGAATATTTTTTTTTTTTTTAAATTTATTAATTATTTCGACGCGATAATAATGATAATAATTCTTTAACTTACCCCTTTTTGTTGTTGCATTTTTTCCACATGAAAACTACTAGAAAATTCCTATGAGAAAATCCGACTCGCGTCCTGAAAAAAAAAAAAGAAAAAAACAAAGTCAGTTATTATTTATTAATTAAAAAAAAAAAAAAAGAAAACACAGAAAAAGGAAAAAAAGGAAAAGAAGGGGGAAAGGGAAAAAAGGAAAAGTCAAAAGTAACAATGATGCCCTAAAAGGAAAAGAATAATTAATGAAATAAAAAGAAACAAAAAAAAACGTTTTTCTAAAAGGAATAAGAAGAATATTTACTAAGGTTAATTTTAGTTTTTTTTTTTTCAAATTAAAAAAGGAAAAAAAAGGAAAAAAAAGGAAAAATGGAAAAAAAGGAAACAAGGCGAAAAAAAATAAAATAATATAAATAAATAATTTGTATTTTTCTTTCGCAAACAGAATTTTATTTTCTTTTTTTTTTTTTACTATTTTTAATTAAACAAAAAGAAAAAGAAAAAAAAGGTTACTGTAAATAAAAAATAAAAAAAAAAGGAAAACCGCAAAGGAAAAAAAAAAACTAGTCGTCAAAGGAAAAAAAAACTAGTCGTCAAAGGAAAAAAAAAAGAAAAAAAAAAATAAAATTTTTTTTCGCTCTCTATGAGCAAACAAACGCACATGCAATAACAACGGACATAATTTTCAAAATGGCGCGTGAGCGCGAAAATAACGTGACCTTCTGACGTCACGTCACGACGCCATTTTGAAAAATTTATCTTTTTAACTTATCCCCCCGCTCGCTCTCTTCTTAAACTAATCAGTCTAGTCTAGTCTTTTCGATTCTCCCCAATTATATTTTTTTAATTTATTTATTTAAATTAAATTTAAAATTTGTCGAAAGTTTATCGAAACAAGGAAAATAATAATAATAATAATAATAATAATAATAATAATAATAATAATTTTTTAAATTTATTAAAATTATTAAAATTAAATACACGAAATTGTTCTTAAAACTTTAGTTTCAAGTTAACCGCACAAGAAAATTAAAAAGTTTTATAATTTTTCATTAATAATCAGTGTTACCAACCTAAAAAAAGATGGATAGACAAAAATCTCGTCGTTAGTTACTACGAAACTAATTTTTTTTTTTTTTCCCTCATTACATTAATAAATTTATTAAATTGTGCCTTTCAAAAAAAATACGCCATATTGTTTACTTTTTTTCCGATAAAAAATCGGCGGGGGTGGTGGGAGAAAGGGGAGAGAGGGGGAGGGATTTTACGTAAGTACGCGTTACGCACACGCACGCACACACACATATGATTCGAGTTATAAAAAAAAAAAAAAAATTTATATATTTGAATTGTAAATTTTCCGTCTCCGTTGACAAAATTATATATATATGTATTTCCCTCTTTTCGACTTCCTATTTTTTTTTTTTTTCCATAGAGTAATAAATAATTTTTTTTTTTTTTTTCTCTTCAACGGCAAAATTTAATTTCAAATAAAAAAAAAAAGGAGGGGTGGGGAGGGAAATAAAATTTATTACCGTTGAAGTAGAGGAGTTAAAATTCAATTTTCGACAAAATAAAAAAAAAAATAAAAAAAAAATGTCGTCAAATTATTAATAAACGTTTGTTATTATTATTATTAATATTTATGTAACGCAAAATGGTACGGGTTTCATTTATTTTTTTTTTTAAATATTTGCGACAAATTTCCCTCCCTCGTTCGTAATATAAAATTCGACATTTTTTTTTTTTTTGCTAAATTTTTAAACGATAATTAATAAAACAAAACAAAAATCGGTCATCAAATCGTTGTTCAAAAAAAAACAAACAAAAAAATTATTAATACGACAATGACGTCATAGTTTTTTTTTTCCTCGCGGATGTTTACGTTTTGCGTGACGTCACATTGCGGAGAGAGAAAGAGAGAAACGTTTGGAGGGGGGCGGTAGGGGGAAATTAAATCTAAACTTTTTCTTTTTTTTTCCTTTTTTTTTTTGTTTTTGTTTTTCTTTCTTTCTTTTGAAAAAAAAAAGTAAAAATAATAATAATGATGATAATAATAATAATAATAATAATAATGAAATAAAAAAAATAAAAAATCAAAAGAAGGATTTAGGTGAAGAGAGAGAGAAAGAGAAAGAGAGAGAGAGAGAGTGAGAGAGAGAGAGAGAGAGAGAGAGAGAAAAGAAAGAGAAATAAAGGGAAATAAAAGCGGTTTTCAAAAAGTATTATTATATTAATTCAAAACCGTAATTTTATTATTATTATTATTATTATTATTATTATTATTATTATTATTATTAATAATAATTTTCCATTTTTTTCATTTTCATTCCTTTTATTTTTTATTCCCTTTTTTCCCCCTGGTTTTTTTTTTGTAAATAATCGATCGAAATGAAATTTTTCAAACGTGAAATGGTTGTTTTGAAAATTTTTTAAAAAATCGTAAATAATAATAATAATAATAATAATAATAATAATAATAATAATAAAAATTACATTAAACTTATAATAATAAATATTATGAAATCGTTTCCGAAAAGCAAAAAAAAAAAAAAAAAAAAAAAAAAAGATGGGAAAAATGATGATGGAAGATGATGATGAGTGAAAAATATGAAGAAAGTGGGAGGCGGCGACGGTGGCGCGGGGGGCGGTCGAGAAGAAAACGAAGAAAAAAAACCGTTAAAAGTTTAAATTTCGATTTTTTTGTGTGTGTTCCGGAATAAAAAAAAAAATTTTAATTTTCTTTTATTTTTTTCTTTCTTTCCGTCGTTTATTTAAACAAGTAATTTAAAAAAAAAAAAACTCCCTTTAGGTGATTCATTTTTTTCTTCTTCTTCCCCGTTATTTTTTAAATTAATTTTTATTAACTTTTTTTTTTTTTTTTTGAAATTAAATTTAAAAAAAAAACCGTTTTTTTGTTTTCGTTTTTAAACCTCGCGTTCTTTTTTTTTTTTTTTTTTTGTTTTTTTGAAATCGCGTTACATTATTTATTTAAAAAACAATTCAAATTAATTAATAATTAAACACAATCGTGTAACTAGCAAACTCTTTCCTTTTTTTTTTTTTTTGTTCCTAAAAAACCGGGTCGTGGCAGTAGAAGTAGCGTGAGTCATTCATTTTTCGTATTTTTTTTTTTTTCCGTACGCGTTATGAATT
>NW_002987155.1:538771-553544 GCF_000006295.1 Pediculus humanus corporis
AGATTATTTTGTTAGTTAAACACGTCATCATCAACAACAACAACAACAACACTTTTTTCTCCTCGTTCGCGCGCAAAAATTTTTAACCGTTAATAAATAATTAACTTTTCCGCCCCCCCCTCCCCACCACCCCTTTTGCTTTTCCATTTCCTTCCTCTTCGTTCGACGCACTCATTAAACGAATCAAATTCATTTCGTTGCGGTTATTTACAATTAAAAACCAGTGTTGCCAAGTTTATTACGTTAAATAAATTGTTTTCTTACTCTATGATATCATTCCCACTCCACCTTTACTTTATTTTTTAATGAAAAATTTTTATTCTCTTTTTTTTTTGTTTTGTTTGCGTCTTCTGCTAGATAAATTTTATTTTAATTTATGACATAAAAACGTTTATAATTTCAATAAAATTACTTTGAAATTTTCTCTCTCCCTCTCTCTCTTTCTTTTTTTCCTTTGACAAGATTGACATTTTCTATCTTAATTTATTCACGTCTTTATATATATATACGATCCTTACATTGTTCTATCCTTGTTTTTCTATCTCTCTCTCTCTCTCTTTTTCAAATTTGATCGATCGATATTTTCTTTATTTTATTATCAATAATATCATTGAGTTTTATTGTCTTTTCGATAAACATCATTATCATCATCATCATCGTCATCTGACACATTCCAGATAGGTGTATTAATAATAATAATAATAATCAACCTTCTAAGAATTTTCATCATCATCATTATTATTATCATTATTATTATTTTATAGAAATCGTTTTTATTTGTGACGTGCGTAAATTTTCTCAATGAAATTAAATTTAAACTTAATTAAAAAATTTTCCCCCCCTTCCTCTCACCTGCTCTTTAATAATTCGTTTGGAAATCGGGTTTCATTTTTACCTCGTTTCCGGTTTTCACCCCCCTTTCCTTCCCCCCATCAACACCTATAAAATAAATTAATTGAACGATTAAAAAAGAATAAGTTCCATTAAAAAAAAAAAAAGAAAAGAAAGAAAGAACAATAACTTTTTAAAATTCAAAGAAAAAGTTTTCAACAAAATAATAATAATAATAATAATAATAATAATAATAATAATAATAATAATAATAATAATAATAATAATAATAATAATAATAATAATAATGATAACGTTTTTTTTATTACTTATTCTTACTCTATGACTTGAAAAATGTTTAAAAAAAAAAAGAAAAAATTATGGAAACGACGTAAAGAGGAAAATAAAAAAATAAAAAAATGGCGCGAGAAATTATGAACAGGGTGAAAATCACGTGACATCAAATCGTTCGATTTCCAGTTTTAAAAAATTTTAAATTTAGAAAATAATGATAATAATTATTATTATTATTAGAAAAAAGAGAAGAAAAAAAACGACGATGACGTTGACGACGACGACGGACGACAACAACAACAAACATGGCGTACGTGGCCATTTTTTTTTTCTTTGTTTGTTTGTTTGTTTATTTGTTGGCTATTCGCACGTCAACAGATTTTTTTTTTTTTTTTTCAACATTATTTACGATTTATTTCGACTAGAAAACATTTTAAGAAAGTCAAACAAATTTTTTTTTTCTTATTCTTCACTCCTCTTCCTTCTTTCCTTCCATCTTTTTTTCTTTCTTCTTCCACGATGATGAAATTTCTTCGAATCGACGTCACTTTCGTTATCGAAAAGATTAAAAGCATTTACATGCATACGTTTTTTCATTTTTTTTTTTTTTTAAAGACATTAATTTGAAACTCGTACGAAGGGAATAAACCGGAAACGATTTCAAAAAAAAAACGATGAAAAGTTATTTATAAAAAAATAATAATAATGATGCTGATGATGATATCTTGCGTGAAAGAAAGAAAAAAAAATGGAAATTTTTCGAAAACGATATTTAAATAATAATAATAATAATAATTTTCATTGGAAAAACATCAACGTTTAAAATTAATATCGTTAATTATTATTATGTATTTAACACGTAATAAATTTTAAGGCCCAAAAAATTTTCCTAAATATATATATATATAATCTTAATAATTCAGGTGTGTGTTTAACAGCAACAACAGCAACAACAACAACAGCAGCAAAAAAAAGGGGGGAAAACGTCTTTTAAAACGACCAAAAATTTATTCTTTCCCCCCTTTTTTTTTTGCTTACGTAAAACAAATTTTAAATATCCGCCGCCATTTTTATTTTTTTGAATATTCGAATTTTATCGAAGGTTAAAACCGACGTTTAATTTTTTTTTTGTTGACTTTTCTCGCCCCCCCTCCCTCTCTCTCTCTCTCTCTCTCTTTTTCTATCACATTCATTCTCTCTCTCCCTATCCTTTTCCCTTTCATTTTCGTTTCCACCATTCTCTATTTCTCTCTTTCTCTCTCTCTCTTTATCACATTCATTCCCTCATCCACTCTCAATCTCTCTCTCGTTCTATCAAATTCATCCTCTCTCTCTCTCTATCATTCTCTCTTTCCCTTTTTCCATCACATTCATTTTCACTCTCTCTCTCTCATTCTCTCTTTCCCTTTCTCCATCATTTTCATTCTCTCTCTCTCTCTCTCTCTCTTTCTCGTACCTTTTCCCTATACTATATCTTTTTGTGAATTGAATAATTCGAACCGTTAAAATTTGTTATCATCGTAATCACACGAACCGATCGCCCGTACCGCCCGCATTTCCGTTACAAAAGTTTTCATCCACTAAAAGTAATTTAAATACTCGACGATAAGAGCACGCGAACGTTCGAACGTTCGTTTCCCCCCCCCCGTTCGTCGTCATTAAAAAAAAAAATTTTACGCCATTTTTAAAAAAAAGGTATACCATCGAATGTTGTTTATGTGACGATACGCTTTTTTTTTTTTTCTTTTTCGAATTTTTTATTTTTCTTTTCCTTTTGTACCGGAAACCGACGATGACGACGACGCGATAATAATGATAATAATAATAATGATTTTTTTTTTCAAACTTGAACGGAAAATCATTTAAATAAAAATTTCCTTTTAAAAGAAAGCAAGCAAGGAAAACTTCTTCTGGAAAATTTTTTTTTTTTCTTACTGCGCTTAATTAAATTTTAAAAAAAAACCTCTTCCATTTTTTTTTGTCGAAAGCAGATTTAAACATTAAAACGAATTAGCGTCTGCTTTTGTTTTAAATTTAAGCGGGAAAAAATTTTATTTAAAAAAAAAAAAAAATTTTCGCCCGATATCGTTTTATCATCATCATCATTCTCATTATTTTTAACCGTTACCAAGTTGAAAAAAATAAAATAAATAAATAAATAAAAGGAAATAAAAAGAAATAAAATAAATCAAGAAAGTGTTAGAGGAGAATAAAAGAGAAGAAAAAGAGAAGAGAGAGAAAGAGAGAGAGAGAATGAGAGAGAGAGAAAAAAAAAGTTTAAATTAGTTTAAGTTTAATTTTTAAAAAAAAAAAAAAAAGAAAAAATGGCGAAAAGAAATTTTTTTTTATAAAATTGATTTGAAAAGTTTTTAACAATAAAAAGAAGAAAAAAATATTTCGGCCAATTAAACGTTCGACAAGAATAAAAAAAAAGAAAAAGGAAAAAACAATCAGAAACAACCAGACGAAAAATTGTGAAAAAGTTTAAACAAACAAACAAACAAACAAACAAAAAAAATAAAAACAAATTATTTGTTACAATTATATAAAAACAATATGGCGAATTTCTTATTATTATTATTATTTTTTTTTTTTTTTAAACTTGTGAAAAAAATTTTGTTGTTTTGTTTTTTAAAAAAGTTAAAAATTAAAACAACAACAACAACAACAACAACCGATCGAATTTTGTCACGACGAAAAAAAAATTAAATAAATAAATAAACAAAAAAAAAAAAAAACCGAACGAGAACGAAAATTTACAATTTTTTTTTTTTCTTTCTAAAATTAAACATTTAAACAAACAAACAAACAAACGAATCTTTATCATTATCATTATCATCATCATCACCACCACCACCACCATCATCATCATCATTTTCCTCACCACTATCATCATCATCCTCATCCCCATCACTATCATCATCATCGTCATCACCACCATCATTATCATTATTATTATTATCATTATTATTATCATTATTATTATCATAATTTCTATTATTATTTTTTTTATTTTTCTATTTTTTTCGTATTGTGATAAATTTAATTAAAATTGCGTGGGGGGAAAGTAAAGGGTAGAAGGGTTGGGGAGGGAAAACAAAAGGAAACAAAGAAAGAGAGAAAGAAAAATCGATTTACGTCGAAAATGAAAATCGAAATCGTCCTTGAACTGGAAGCAAAAAAAAAACCACCTGGCAAAAAAAAAAAACCTTGAAACAAACAAACAAACAAACAAACGAACTGACAATCCTTGGATGCCATCGTTGTTTGGCACAGAGAACAAAAAAAAAAAAAAAAAGAAAAGAAAACTACTCTAGCGCAACGAAATAATATTTGTATCCTCCTTTAATAACAATAATAATAATAATAATTTTTTTTGTTCCATACCATTAATTATTTCGTGCCGGAAACAAATATCCCCTCCCCTCCCCTCCCCTTCCTACCCCCCATCGTTGTATTATATTAAAGTTAAATTTTCTTTTTTTTTTTTTTTTTTTTATTCCCTTTTTCTCTCTTTTCCTCTCTCTTCCGTTTCCGTTTTTTTTTCCTCCCTCCACACTCGAACGATGTTTCATTTTTCCCCCCTCCTCCTCCCCCCCAAAAAAAACTTCTGCAGATGACAAAATGGTACAAAAAAAAAAGTTTTAACAAACAACCAAATTGTTTAAAAAATTAAACACAAAAAAAAAAAAATTTTTTTTTTTTTAACGGAAAATTATTAAATTTTTTTCTTCTTCCACGTTAAAATTAAAAAAAATTCGAAAACCGTTAAAAAAAAAAAAATTCGTCGTCCTTTTTTTTATTGGTTGTTATTATTATTATTATTATTATTATTATTATTATTATTATTATTGACCTTCGATGACCTATTTTTTTTATTAAAGTTGAAAATTTAAAAAAAAAAATTATTATTTCGTGTTTGCGTGTTGGTAACAATGATGAATTCGACTAATAATAATAAATAAATAAATTTGAATTTATTATCTCTATGAAATTTTTTGAATTATTAATTTTTTTTTTTTTTTGTTTATTTCAAGGTCGGTTGGTAATATTCCTAGTGGGATAGGGAAAGGTTCACGAAAAAATCAAAAAGGTCATCTCGGGTCACGAACAAATTTTAAATCGAACGTTTCGTGCAAGTCGTTTTTTTTGTGTCGCGAACGTGTCTTTATATTTTATCGATGACGGCAAAAAAGAAAAACCGTTAAAAATGATGTTGATGATGATAAAATTATTAAAAAAAAAAAAAACCGGAAACTCGAAGATGATGATGATAATAATTTCACCTTTCGTTTCTACTTTTTATTTTTTTTTATTTTTTTATTTATTTTTCACCACCGCCTTCTTTAAAAAAAAAAAGTTTTAAAATGAAAAAAAAAAAAAAAAAAAAAAAAAGTTTCGGTTAAAAAATATTTTTAAATTTAAATTTTTTTTTGCCTTTTTCTTTTTTTTTTTTCTTTTTTTTTTTTTTAATATCAACTTCTCTTCAAACTTTATTTGTTTAAATAAAAAAAAAAAAAAAAAGAAAAATAAAAAGTTTTTTAACTGACGAATAAGAACAAAAAAGCAAAAAAGGCACGAATTTTTTTTTTTTTTCCGTTTCCTTTCCAAAACGAGAAAAAGAGAGAGAGAGAGAGGAAGAGAGAGAAAAGAAAGTGAGAGAGAAAGAGAGAGTGTAAAAAAAGTAAAACCTTTTACTCATTTCATTATTCATCCATTATTTTCACTATTATTATTATTTATTGTATTTTTTTCCTTTAAATTCAAAAAAAAAAAAAAAAATTAAACGACATTAACTCTCTCTCTCTCTCTTTTCCCCCCTCTCTCTCACTCTCTCTCCCTCCCCCCTCTCTCTCTTTCTCTCTTATCAATAGATAAAACCAAATTATCATTTTAAAAAATCTTAAAGGAGAAAAAAAAAGAAAAAAAATTTCAACAAATAAAAACATAATAAAAACGTTTTAAAAATAAAAATAAAAAATAAAAAAAATTGATAAGAGTGATAACAAAAAAAAAAACGAAAATAAAAGTGACGTTGTCGAGAAAAAAACAAACGAACAAACGACAAACGAAAAACAAACAAACAAACAAATCTATCGACACACACACACACACACACACACGTCGATGACAACCATTTTCATTTAGGTTAAAAAAAAAAATAATAAAAAAGTGAAAAGTGAAAAAAAGAGAGAGAGAGAGAAAGAGAAAATGCGTGTGTAAGAGAGAGGGAAAATGTGTGTGAGAGAGAGAGAAAGAATGAAAAGCATTAAACAAATAAAACGTTGATTTTTTTTTAAAATGTCCCGCCATTTTTTCCATTTTCGTTCCGGAATTTCCGGTCGATGCGGCACGTGATGGAGGGGTGGTGGGGGAAGAAGTTAAAGAAAGAGAAAACAACGTAAGCAAATAGATAGAGATAGAAAGAGTGAGAGAAAGAGAGTCTTAGTAGAGAATTCGTGTTGAACTTCAATTACGTCTAATTCTTTTTTTTTCCTTTTTTTTCCTTTTTTTCCGTTATTTCATTTTCACTCGAAAGGTTCAAAATGGATGAAAAAGAAAAAAAAAAGAAAAAAGAAAAACTATTATTTACTCTCATTTTATTAATTTAATTTATTTAACGATTCCCTCCTTTTCTTTTCTTTTCATTAATTTTATTTTTGGAAAAAATTTTCAAGACACGTAATTAAAACGTTTTAAAAAATAATTCCCGCGTTAATAACGACGCGCGCATTTTCCATAGAGTAAAAAAAAAAAAATTTTTAATTGAATCTTTAAAAACAAAAAAAAAAAAACAAAAAAAGAAAAACAAGGAGGAAGATTTAAATGAAAATAAAATAATAATGATGATGATGACGAGAAGGAAAAGTCCCGTTGGAAGAAAAGACGAAAATGATAATAATAATAAGGAAGTTAATTTACCGTTATTATTATTATTATTATTTAAATATTTAAATGACGTCAAAAACTTTTTCACCGAAAATTATTATTTTACACAATTAATTAATTAATTAATTAATTTCATTTCAAATAATAATAATAATAATGATGACTTTTTACAGTTGTTTTTAGTGTCGCGTAATTGAATACCTGATGTTAATGAGAAAGAGAGAGAGAGAAAATAAGGGAAAAAAAAATGAAAAAATTAAATATGGCGTAAAATAAAGTGTAAGATGATGGAAAGTGAAGAGAGGGGGAAAAAAATGGCTTCCTCCCCACCACCACCCCGCCGACGCCGTCGCTTCTCTTCCCCTTCCTTTTCCTCCACCCATTAGTACCTGCCTAGCATAAAATCATTTTCTATCTCCCCACCCTTCCCCAATTTTCTCTTTGATTTAAAAAACTCAAACGTTATGAAATTTATCGTGTTACCAGACAATATTGTCGGGTAAATAGACAAAAAAAAAACCCATAGGGTGATTTACAAGAAAAATTTTCTTTTACCGCATACAAAAATTTTTTTTTTTTTCTTTTCCGGAAAACTAGCAAAAATTTTCCGGACGTCGGGGATAAAGAAAAAAAGAAAAAAAAATTAATTTACTTTTCTACCCTTAAACCTTTTTTTTTAAAAAAAAAAAAAAAAAAAAAAAAAAAACCTTTGAAAAAATCCTTTGATAAATTAAATTTTCTTTTTTTTTTTCCTTTCCTTTGTTTTGTTTGTTTTTTTTCCTTGTCTACCTAATTAACGTTATTAAAAAATAAAATAAAATTATCCCCTCTCTTCTCCTCTCCTTCCTAACCTTACCCCAACCCCCTCTCGGGTTATTTAAATACGTTATAATAACTTAATAATAATAATAATAATTTACGTTTTATGTTATTATTACCCACCTACCCACTATCGTAAATTATTTCGAATATAAAACAAAAAATTATAAAAAACTTCATCATCGTCATAAGTTAAACAAAAGTGAAAGTCATCAAATTATTTTTTTTTTGAAGAGGGAAAATATTTTTAAAAAACCTGCGATTCGTGTGCGTTCGGAAAAAAAAACCTTCGCGTTTTATAAATATTAATAATAATAATAATAATAATAATAATAATAATAATAATAATAATAATAATAATTAAAGGTCGTAAAATTTGTTTTTACCGCAGTGAACTTTGACCCTACGAACTACGAATTTTCCATTATATATATTTTATTCCTATCGTATATTAATTTTCTTTTTTTTACCCGCGCGTACTCATCCGTTAAATAGTTTAATGGCGGAACGTGGAAGGAGGTGGTGGGGGAGGGGGAAGGAAAATTCGACGACATTTTGGAAAAATTTCAAATTCCATAGATTAAAAAAAAAATAAAAAAATATTCGAGATGAATTTATGGTAAAACGCGCGAGCGTGTGAGTTAAACTTTCCCAAGCTTTAGATTACTCTACGAAAAAAACGTTAATTTAAAAATTATCACGCGTTACGCACGTGCAAATTAAAAAGCGTGCACGTGCGTAACGCGGGATAATTTTTTAATTAACGTTTTTTTTCATAGACTAATATAAAAATATATATTTTAGAAAATTCAATTAATAAAAATAATTAACCGCCGATAGGAAATCTCGTATTCGATTTCGTTTTAGTTCACGCGCGCATTTTTTTTTTTTTTTTTCCCTCATAAGGATTAATCAAAAGTAATTTGATATATATAACAACAAACGAGTTTTCTTTTTCTACTTCCACGTCGAAAAAATATTTTTATTTTTTGTTATCGATCAGATTTTCTTTGTAAATAAATAAAAAAATAAAATTTATATTCGATTGATTGAAGTTGAAAAGTTTCAAGTGAGTGAGAGATTTTTATTTTATTTTTTGCTGGGGGATGTGGGGGGAAGGGGGTTTTTTTTACACGTAAAAAACGAACGTATTTTTTTCTCCCCCTCCCTCCTCCTCTCCCATTCACAACGTGTTAATTTCAATAAATCAAAAAAAAACGGAAAAAAAGGAAAAAGGGAAAAAAGATTTTTTTTTTTTTTTTTAAAGCTTTATAAAATATATTGCGAGGTTTTTGACCCGAAAACCGAAATTAATTTTTTTTTTTCCCGGATCGGAGAGAGAGTGAGAGTGAGAGTGAGAGAGAGAGAGTAAAAGAGAGAGAGAGAAAGAGAGAGAGAGAGAGAGAGACGTGGAACAATAAAAACGTGTAAATAAGAAGAAGAAGAGAAAAATTTACAAGTCGTTAAAATTAAATGATGTTTTTTTTTTTTTTTTTTGGGAAACATGCAGATGACGTCATAATATAAAACAAACGCACACAAATTTTTTTTTTTTTTAATTCGTTTTTAATCATTTAAATATTATTATTTCCACGTCGCCATATTTAAAACCGAATTTAGGTCAAACAAAAGAAAAAAAAAAAAAAAGAAAAATTTAAACGTTGCGTGTTGTCGGCGGCCATTGTTTAGAGAGGAAAAACCAAAAACCTTCACGTAAATTTTTAATTTTTTTTTGGTTCTTTTTTCTTTTTTTTTAATTATCATAATTTATTCATTTATTTCGGACTTTATTATATGCGTCCGCATATAATTTAATTTTTTTTTTTATATTTTATTTAAAATAAAAAAAAAAAAAAAAAAACTTTCAAAGCGTTTATCAACGTTTCGTATCGATTTTCTGTTGAATTTTAAATGACCGACGACCGACGACACGTTTTTTTAAACAAAATTATTTAAATAATATTAATTAATTATAATAACAAAACAACCCAACACGAAAAAAAAATTATTATTATTTTAATTATTCAAAATGGCGACGGAAAATTTTATTATTATTATTTTATTATTATTTATTTTATTTCCCCCAAAAACGAAATAAATTAATAAAAATAATTTTTTTATATATTTTCCCGTAGAAAAACCGTCATCTGACTCTTTGTAACCTCTCACCCCTTCCCCAACACCCCCTTTTCCACTCCCCGCTCCCCAAAAAAACCCCCCCCCAAAGGTAAAAAAAATAAAATTTTATTTAAATATGACGAATCCTACACTCCTTCCATAAATTCTGTTTTTTTTTTTTTGTTCGAATTTTTTAAATTTAAATTAACCAATGGCGTGCGAATACGTCACACGCAACGATCAACCAATCGGAATTTTCCTTTTTTTTTTATAAACAATTAATACAAACTAATAAGAATTAAGCAGCAAAAAAACAAGCAAAAAAAAGGTTTGCCAACCTTTTTCCATTTCTCACCCGACCGACCGCGCGCACAAAAAAAAAGTTTTAATTAATTTATTTTTTTTTAAAAACAGTTGGTAAACCTGATGTTGTCGTCGAACCGAAAGAAAATTTATTCGAAAAGTTTTTGTTCCTTAAATCCCGCGAATCAATTAATGTTGTATGTATGCGATTTGAAATTTTATTAACCGTTAAAATAAATTATTATTCAATGGCGGATCGTTATCGTCGGTAATATAACTTTTTAATTAAACCTTTATAAATAAATAAATAAATGAGAGTTTTATTTATTAAATAACGATTGATTGATTTTTTTTTCTGCGGTTTTGAAAGAAAATATAAAATCAAACGAACGCGCGCGTCACGTGATGATAAAATAATTAAATAAAAAAAATTGTTTCCGTTTCCGTTTTCGAATTTCATTTGAGAAAATGTCGTGTGTGTGTGTGTGTGTGTGCGTGTACGAGTATAAAAATCGTCGGTGAGCACACATTTATACGAATCCCAAATGTAAAGTAAAAGAAATTTTTTTTTTTTTTTTGTGTCTCAATAGTTTTTCTATCTCTCTCTCTTTCTCTCTCTCTCTCTCTCTCTCTCACACACTCACTCGATATCTCCATCATGAAAATAAATAAATTGAATCTCATGTGAATTTCAAGTTTTTATTTTGCTTTTCATTTCTTGTCTCTTGTCTAAACGAATTTTTTTTTTTTTTTTTTAAAAATCATTTCAATATTATATTACCTTCAAAAAATTATTATTTCAAATGTAATAAAAAAAAAAAAAATGTATTTTCTTTCTCTCTCTCTCTCTCTCTCACCACCTCTCTCTCTCCCCCTGTCTCCCCCTCTCTCTTTTTCTATTTCTTTTCTTTTCCATTTTGTTCCACGAACAATATATATATATATTTTATAAATTTTTATTTCGTCTGCGAACAAAATGAAGAAAAAAAAAAAAAAAATAGAATTTCGAACGTGGAAGCAGAAAAAACAAAAAAAAAAAAAAATAGAATTTCGAACGTGGAAGTAGAAAGAACAAAAAAAAAAAAAATTTAACCTTTCCCCCTCTCCTTTTTCCAAATTTTTTTTTCTCGTTTTCCTTTTTCCCAATTTTTTTTTTTGGTTCGTTTATTTAATTTAACTTTTCGTAATTTATTAATAATAATAATGATAATAATAATAATAATGATAATAATAATAATAATGATAATAATAATAATAATGGTAATAATAATAATGGTAATAATAATAATAATCGTAATTATAATAATAATAATAATAACATTTAAAAATATTTTTACCCCCGAAATTTACTTTATTAAAAAAAAATTAAAACCGGAAATGAAATCTAAAAAATCGTCTGCTACAAAAAAAAATTAACGATTTAAATTATTATTATTATTATTATTATTATTATTATTATTATTATTATTATTATTATTATTATTATTAATCAACTTTCACGTTTCCCACAAATCCGTTACCAAAAAAAAAAAAAAAAACAAAAAAAAAAATTTCATTTTTTAAAATTCTTTAAAAATTATTTTAACGTCATCAACATCATCATCGCCGCCATCTTTGTCAAAAATTTGAAAAGTTCGTTATTCGCAATAATAATAATAATAATAATAATAATGAAAGGAAAAACCAAAATTAAACCTTTGCCATACGTTTTTCAAAATCGGATTAAAAAAGGGGAAAATTTCTTCTTTAAAAAGAAAAAACCGTTACAAGACCTCAACGTGATATTAATAATAATAATAATAATAATAATAATAAGTATTATTATTATTATTATTATTATTATTATTATTAGATTTTCTCTCGGTTATTGTTATTTGTCACGTAGTTAGTTTCTTTAAGTAAAAACAAATTTCATTATTATCATTGTTATTATTATGGGGAACGAAATTAAATTTTACTTTCACGTCGCGTATTATTTTAAATAAAATACGTAATTAAATTATTTATATATAAAAAAAAAAAAAGGGAAAACGGGTCAGTTTAAAAATTGTTACGTAATAAATAAATAAATAAATAAAAGAAACAATAAGAAAGGAAAAAGAAAAACAAAAACAAGTTTTTTCCTTCCTTTTAGAAACTTGAAGAAACTCAATTTAATTTTCAATAAACAAAATGAAAAAGTTTATGTAAGGGGAAAAAAAAAAAAAAAACAAGATGAAGGAGAAAAAATAAAAAAAATGAAAAAAAAAAAAAAAAAAAGGTAAAATAAATTGTGCGGAAAATTTTTTTTTTTTCGAAATCCCCCTCCCTTCCCCGCCCTGCCGCCGCGCCCTCCGTTCCCCTCACGCCACTCCCGCCTTCCCCTCGAAAAAAAACGATATATTTCGTGTTTTATTGCTTAAAAAAAAAAAAAAATATTTAATATGATTCTGCCATCATCATCATCATCATCGTTATTATTATTATTATTTGTTTTGTTTTTTTGGCAACACTGCGTCGGATTTTTTTTTTTTTTTAATACCATAAAATGATGAGATGGAAATCGATATCAGGTATATTTTAATTAATTAATTATTATTTGCAATAACCACATTTGCACACCAAAAAAAAAAAGAATAAATGGATAATATGATGATGATGATGATGATGATGAGAAAGGAAAAAAAGGAAAAAAGGCAAAAAAAAAAAAGGAAAAGAAAAAAAATTTAATTAAATGTGACTCCCGGGTATGGGAATGATGGGGTAGGTAGAGGGGGAAAATTTCCCTCCCGGTTGAAAAAGAGAAAAGCAGGGGGAATAAAATGTAAGAGAAAGAGAAAAAAAAAGGATTCAAATAAAATAAAAAAAATGGCGCGAAATGATTTTTATTTAAATTCATTTAAAAAAGTAAAAAAAAAAAAAAAATCCCTACGGTTATATTTTTCATCATTTAATTTTCATCCTAAAGGTATTTTTCATAGAGTAAAAAAAAAAAAAAAAGAAAAAAAAAAAAAGTTTTGGAAAATTTATCAATTCCATCATCATCATCACCAACCCCCCAATATCCAATATCCCCCCCCCCTTAAGCGTTACGCGAAAATGAGAAGAAAAACCGCGAAAAATATTATTATTATTATTATTATTATTATTTTTATATTAAAGACAAAACCGTTTAACTGTTGCTGTCGTCGTCCGATCCGACAGCAAAAATCTCCAGCAAAAAAAAAAAGAAAAAATCTCGTTTGTAATTTATATATATATATCCGCCACTCATCACCATCATCATCATCATCATCCCCATCACCATCACCATCATCATCATTATCCCCACCACCACCACCACCATCATCATCATCATCATCATCATCATCATTACCGCCTTTGGATAATTTTAATTAAGTATGACCACTCAGTTTTTAATTTAATAATAATAATATTACGAATAAAGATAATGAAAAAAGGAAAATTTAATGTTATTCCATATTTTAAATGGAAAATTTATAATTGGGGTTTTTCACGTGGGTGTCAAAAGAGACCCTGGATGGAGGTCATGATGATGATGGTGGTGGTGGTGGTGGTCGGAGTGGTGGTAGTAGTAAGAAAAAGTCAAATCCTGTTTTTGTAAGAACGTGAGAAATAAAAGAAACAGGCAGAGAGAGAGAGAGAGAGAGGGGGAGATGAAACAGAAAGAGAAGAGGGGGAGAAGGGGAGGGGAGGGGTGCAGCGTGTAAAAATTTCCTCATCCGAGTTAAAAGCAATTAAAAAATTTAAATTCAAATCGTGAGTTGTGAGTTTATTATTAGTAAAAGTCTCTATATAATAATAATAATAATCCGTTGTGAACTTTCAAATTTTCTTATTCATTGGCTTTGCGGTTAATTTCTCCTGTTTTACTCCTCCCCCTCGCCCCTGCTGCCCCCAAAATTTAAAATTAAAATAAGGGAATTAATAAAATTTTCTTTTCGTAAGAAGAAGAAGAAAAATAAATAAATAAATATTTTCTCGCGTTTTGTTCCTTTTGTCGTTTGTTTGTTGCCCTCCATTTTTGGTGGTAAGAGATTTTGAAGGGACGAAACGCACCCTCATGCACCCTCACGCACACCGACATCCATTACCATCGATGGATCGGTACCGCAAAATTCGTATACAAATAATGGTGTGTGACGTTGGAAAATTGAAAATTTGTCAAAACGTCCGCCAGAATGCGTTTGACAATATTCGACTCATTATTTATTTATTTCCCCCTCCCCCACCATCACCGCCACCCCTTTTGTCCCCCTTTTAAAAAGTTCTAGTTTTTTCTATACTCCCTCCCCTCTTTCTCTCTTTTCTTTTTCATTTTATTAAAACGCGAATGTTTTAAAAACGATGATTTTCCCTTTCCAACCAAAAAAAAAAAAAAAAAACGATGCCGGGGACGGCGGAGGGGAGGGGTAGGTGCGGCGGAGGGTGGGGAGGGTGCGGCGGAGGGAGGGGAAGGAGGGTGGGGTGGAGTGGGGGGGGAAGCGTAAAAACGAAAGCTTTTGTTTTCGTGTAACCG
>NW_002987155.1:553953-563009 GCF_000006295.1 Pediculus humanus corporis
AAAAAAAAAAAAAAAAAAAAAGCAAAAAACGATTTTTTTTTACACCTTGAAGAAATTAAAAGTTGAGGGAATAAATGAAAATTTAAAATAAAAAAAAATTTTTTTTTTTTTTTTTTTTTGTTAAAATTAATTCCCCCATGTTAACTTTGACTAAATTATTTAAAAAAAAAAAAAAAAAAAAAGAAAAAAAAAACTTTTATTACAGACAAAAAAGTAAGAGAGAGAGAGAGAGAGAGAGAGGGAGAGATGAAAGTTAATAGTCGTGGCAATAGAAATCATTATTCAAAAAATTTTTTTTTTTTTAACGGGAGCTTTCGTACTTGTTAACGTGTTAACTAAAACCACGTTAAACAGTAAATTATTATTATTATTATTATTATAAAAAAAAAAAAAAAATTTAAAGCGCGAAAAAAAAATTTAAAAAAAAAATGCCACGTTTAATTTTACGGTTTCTGAACGCAGATTTTTTTTTTCTTTGTTTTAAACTAATAATGATGATGATGATGATGATTATGATGATAATGATGATAATTTATTTGCTTTTATAACGGCGACGAAATCTTTTTTTTTTTTTTTTTTTTTTAAATTTTCATTTTTTTTTTTTTTTTTTTTCCCCTTGGCAAAATTATTATAAAAAAAAATTTTCTTTCTTTCTTTTTTACTTTTTTTTTCTTAAATAATAATAATATAATAATAATAATATAATAATAATAATATAATAATAATAATATAATAATAATAATATAATAATAATAATAATGACGCGAAAAATAATACTCACACTTCTTATAAAAACGTGTTACTGTAACGAACTCTTAACAACGACAAAAACGTCACACGAAATGAAAAAAAATTTCACACATTACGTCACAATGAGAAAACGATTCTCATTGGTCAACGCTTATCGATTGCAGGTTTTTTCATTTCCGTTAATTTGATTGGCTGAAAAATTATGACGTAATTTTACAGCGACCAATCAGAATCATTCTTTCGTTATTTCTCGTTTAGGAATTATTTTTAACCGAAAAAAAACGGTCGAATATTAATATATTTTATAAAATATTAATATATTTTATAATATATAAATATATTTTTATAATATATTTTTATTTATTTATTTATTTATTTTATTTTATTTAATTAATTATATTTTTAATACGTAAGTAGAAAAATATTTTTTTTTGCGCGAGGGGATCTCGCCGCAAAAAAGAGATTTTATCATAACAAAATTTCGTTTTCATTAAAAGAGACTAATTAAAAAAGAAAAAAAAAAACCTTTGAATGTAATCGTGGAAAAAAGGTAAAAACCATTAAAACCATTACAGCCATTTTTTTTCCTTTTTTTTCCCCCCCTTTTTTTCGTTTGTTTGAATGAATGTAAAAATAATAATAGTAATAATAATAATAATATAATTTTACACTCGTTTCGATCGCGAAGGTTAACAAAAAATGATGATGATGATGATGATTTGTGTTACAATTTTACTAGAAATTTAGAACGACAAAAAGGAAACCGTTGTGACGTAATTATCGTAAATCACACCATCAAAAAAACTGTTTTCGAAACAAACACAACACCGACATTTTCCGACATTTTTCCCCCCCCCTCTCTCTCTCTCTCATGTTTATGCACACTACTCGGAATTTAATTATCTGACTAAATGTGTCGACCAAAAAAAAAAAAATTAGAATTTTTCTTCTCTCCTAATTTTTCCGTTAACATTTAATTACGTAATCGATTTTATTATCATTATTATCATTATCATTATTATTATTAGCATTATTATTATTTAAAACAAAATGTCGTTTTTTTTTTTTTTAAAACAATTTTTATTTGACGAGTGAAAATTTTCTTCTGCTAAGTTGTTTTAAAAACAAAAAAAAAAGTTTTAAATCATATTTTTAATTAAAAATGATAATAATAATAATGATGATGATGATGAAATCTTAATACATTACATCCCCCCCCTACCCTCTTTAATAACTAAAAGAAATTATTATTATTATTATTGTTTTGTTTTATAAACTTTTTTAAAAGGAAAAAATATGAAAGAAAGCGAGTTTCGCGCGTTTTTTTTCCTTTTTTTCCTTTTTCTTTCCTTTTTCTTATCTTCATTTACTCTTTTTTTAGTTTTTTCTTAATTACTATAGAAAAATAAATTAGTTACATTAATAATTAATGTAAGAAAAAAAATTTTTTTTTTTTTTAAAAAAAAAAAAACTAAAAACGAAATTTCTGTTTTGTAATTATTAAAGTTTTAAATATGTTTAAACATTTTAATGTTAGGAAAAATGGAAAACTAAAAAGAAAAGTAAAGAGAGAGAAAAAAAAAAAAATTTTTCTTTCTCCTCAACGTTTCAATTATCTTTCCCAACAAAAAAAAATTTTTTCTCGTTATGTTATTTTTAATTCGACCTCCCCTTACATTTTTCAAAAAGAATAATAATAATAATGATGATAAAGATGGCGGCGACGATGATAAGAAAAAAATTGAATGATTAGCACGGATGACGCGAAAGAAATTTTTTTCGCGGTTTTTTCTTTTTTTAAAAATAAACGTGTTTCGATCCGCCAATGAGAAAAAAGAAATTTCAAACAGTTACTTTTTATTGGTCGCCTTGGGAAAAAACCGGATGATTTAATCGTAAAAAGAAATAATTTATCCCTGTCGTCGCGTAACGTCAATCATCATTTTATAATTTTTTTTTATTTAAATCGCGACGTCATTCTTTTTCTTACTTTTCCTCCGGGTTTTGAATTTCGATTATTTTTAAAACGAAATTATTAGTAGAATGCGATCGCGTTCGTGAATGATGATGATGATAATTATTATTCGATAATTCAATAAAAAAAAAGAGTAATAATAATGATAATAATAATAATAATAAATCGGTCGTCCCGTTCCCGGTTTTCATTCCAAGTTAAGCAATATCGGACGTGCTTACTACTCTGAATGGGAACCGTGGGGACCTTTTCGAAAAGACCACGTGACAAATATTGTCGTTATGGGAAAACAAGGGCGTGATTTTCACTTATTTTGAGTATTCGGGTCATATATCGACAGATTAAGTCACCCGAGTCCAGTTTGGATGATTCGTTCTCAGGGAATAAGAGACAAAACTCAGGAAGACGATGTGGGGGGGGGTTTAAGAAAGCGACACCTACTGACCCACATCGAAACATTTATTCCCAAAAAATCTGGAATAAATGTTGAGAAAACTCCAAAGAGAGGAATTTTCCTCGATTGAAAACAATAATAATAATAATAACCGGATGTACTCCGATATAATATTCTACAAAACGTCGAATCGTTAAGAAAAAGGTCAATTAATAATAATAATAATAATAATAATCCTTTTCGAAGGTTATTATTATTTCGATTATGATTTGAACAAAAAAAGAAAAGTGGGGGGAAACTCAATTGAAATAACACACCTGAAATTTTTAAGCATCAACCCACGACTCGCGAACCTTTCGTATCAAGTGTCGTGAAAAGGTTTCAGCCCACGCGAGACCTACCACACGAGATGAAGCAAAATTTTCCGCCCCCCCCTTCCCCCAGAAAAATTTAATCGAATTCTAAAAAATAAATTATAAACAAAAATTTTAATTTAAAATAACTTACACGTTTGAGAGGGAAAAAAAAAATGATGATGATAATAATGATGATGATAATAATGATGACGATGATAATGATGATAATGATGATACTAACTTAGTATCGAGCAAAGCAAACGAAACGAATTTTTTTTTTTTTTGCAATCAGCATCGAGAGAAAATTCATAAGGTTTTACCCGACGGGATTAGATATATAGAGAGAAAGAGAGAGAGAAGGAAAGAGAGGAAGAGAGAGAGAGAATGATAGAAAGAGAGAAAGAAAGAGAGAGAGAGAGAAAGAGAGAGAGAAGGAAAGAGAGGAAGAGAGAGAGAGAATGATAGAAAGAGAGAAAGAAAGAGAGAGAGAGAGAGAGAGAGAGAGAAAGAGAGAGAGAGAAAGAGAGAGAGAGAAAGAGAGAGAGATGGAAAGATCGGAAACATATGAGAGAAAATAAAAAAAATAAAAAAAAATATAACGAACAAACGTAAATTTCAAATTACGGAATAGGGGAAAAAAAAGAAGCAGTAGTAATAATAATAATAATAATGATAATAATAATAATAAAAATCTATAAATAATTATAACGGTTGACCTGGCAATGAAACTTTTCTTCTCCATAAAAAAATTTATTTTTAGATTTTTTTTCATTTTTTTTTTCTTTCCCGAACAGACAAAATAATAAAAATAGAAAAGTTTTTTTTTTTTTAAATTTAAAAATAGTCGTTATCGATTTGTTTTCTTTTTTTTTTCGAATCGATAAAATCTAATTCGGACCACACATTCCAGGTGAAAAAATTTCAGGGTTACCAAACTACCAAAAAAAAAAAAAAAAAAAATTTTTTAAGTTGAACGCGTTGTTGCTGTTGTTGCCGTTGTTGTTGTTCTCGTCGATAGAAAAAATCATTTTCGATCTATCGATCGATCGATAAATAATTAATCGAATAATTTTCAAACAGATTTGATTTTTAAAATAAAAAAATTCATTCATCGAATTTTCCCGCCATTTTTTTTTTTAAACAACAAACGTCAATGGTTAGCAACAACAACAACAACAACAACCTTTCAACCTTTTTTTTTTTAATTTTACAAAAAACGTACGTACGCTAACCGTTCGGAATATGATTATTAAATAAATAAATAAATAATAATAATGGTAATAATAATAATAATAATAATAATAATAATATTAATAATAATAATAATAATAATAATAATAATAATAATAATAATAATAAATATGGCAATCGAACGAATGAAAAAAAAATAATATTTTTTTTTTATTGTTATAATCAAATTTCGAAGCACATATTTACGAAAGAAAATTAAAAAACGTGATCGAAATTTTATTTAATAATTTTTTTTTTTTTTTTTTTTTAAACAAACGAATTTAAATTTCCCGCCATTTTGTTTTTTTTTTCTATTTTACCCCCCTACTCCCCACCTCGCCGTATTTTTTTTTTTTTTGTGGAAAATATAAAATTTTAAAATGGTAAACGAATAAAAAAAAAAATATCAATCGAGATGATATTATTATTATTTATCTCCTCCACGTGCCTTTAATATAAAAAGAGAGAGAAAAACAATTTTTACGCGCCATTTTATTTTAATTGTTTAAATTCATTTAAAAAAAAAAAAATTTCTGAACGTACTTTTCCCCCGGGGGAAACAATCGTCGTCGTCGTCGTCGTCATTACAACAAGGAAAAAAATAAAAAATTATTTCGTAAGTGACCTTTTTAAAAAAAAAAAAAATTTATTGTTTTGACGACGAACAAACAAACAAACAAATAAACAAACAAACGCGACGGTTTTGTTGTTTGTTATTGTTATTACTCTTTTTATTATTATTATTATTATTATTAATAACATTTTCAAAAGGTTTTTATAATACTCGTCTGAGTTTTTTTTTTTTTTTTTTTAATAACGACGGAAGTCTATCACTATCTCTTTCCGGAATAGATTCCCTCACCCGATTTCATTTTGTAAATTGTGTCACTTCCGGTATTATTTCCGTTTACGCCTTTTTTTTTTTTTGCGATGACGTCACGTTTGTTGTCCGAACCGTCCGCACCTTAATCTTAAATTAACCCACACATCCGTATAAAAACCGTATTATTATTATTATTATTATTACTACGACAGAGATATTCGCTTTTTTTTTATTGGAAACAACCAATGTAATGTGTAAGTAATGTCGTTTATTTCTTTTTTTCACAATATCTGTCGGCCATATTGAATTTTATTTTATTCGTTTTATTTATTTTTCCCGTTTCGATCGTTTTGGAAAAAAATTATTAATAATAATAATAATGATAATAATAATAATATTTTCGTTTAAGTAATCGTAATTCTTTCGCGCACGCCGTTTGTTAATGATGATGATGATGATTGTGGTGGTGACGATGACGATGATGATGATTGTTGATTAAAGAAAATGAATAAAAATAATAATAATAATAATAATAAAATAAAATAATTTCGCGCGTTAAATGAAAACGTTTCTCTCCATCATCTAAATCGAATTATTATTATTATCATATCCGTTTAGAAAAAATTAAATTTTCTCTCGGAGACAAAATATTTAATTTGAAAATATTAAATTTGAAAATAATTTTTTTTTTTACTAAAGAATTTAAATGAATTTAATTCTTTAAATTTTCTTTAACCCTCACCCTCTCTCTCCTCCCCTCTCTTCACCGGAAAAACAGAACGAAAGAACGAACGAAATACTAATAATGAATTTGTGTGTTATTGAAAGGTTAAAAAAATCCGGGAGGTTCCGGAGAAAGAGAGAGAAAGAGAAAAAAAAAAATAAATAAATAAATAAGAAAAAGAAAAAACGTGGAAATAGTGGAAAAACGATGATAAAGCAAAAAAAAGAAAAAAAAAAAAGCAGAAGACACTTGAAATCGAAAAACAGAAAAAAAAAAAAACAGGAGGAAAAAAAGTTCGATAACCTTATTAACTATTTATTTCGCTCCAGTGAAAAAAAAAAAAAATTTTTTTTAAACTTAAAAATTGTTTTTTTTTTCTCTCTCTTTCTCTCCCTTTCCCTTTCCAGTTTGTTTGTTTGTTTGTTAGTTGTTTGTCTGTTTGTTAATATAACACGGTAATGAATTCCAGATTTTTTTTTTTTTTTTACGTTTATTGATTTTACCGTTTTCGAAAAAAAATAAAAAATAAAAAAAAGTTAAAAACAATTTTTTGGTTTTTTTTTTTTTTTTTTAAAATTTAATTTTCTTTCTCAATTTAATTTTATTAGTTTTATTTTTATTTTTTTGCTATTGTTGTTGTAATTTTTTGAGGGGAGAAGAGGGGTAGGGATTTCCCTTGTTAAAGTTAATTGCAATAACGGTTTTGTTTCTGAACTTTTTTTTGTTTTTTTTTTGTTTTTTCGAAAGTACGCGATAATAATAATAATAATAATAAATGTTTAATTTTTTTTTCTTCTCTCTCTCTCTCTCTCTCTCTCTCTCTCTCTCTCTCTCCTTACGATGGAAATTTTTTTGTTCAGAAGAAAATGAAAACCTACGCGATAATATTGATAATAATTTCTATTGTTTTTTCTTTCGTGCAAAACTCACGAATTTTATCCCACCGCCTTCTAACGTTTCCCCTCTTTTAAAAATTATTCCCGCCAAATTTCATATAAAAAGAAAAAAAAATGGTGTCGTCATTATCATTATTATTATTATTACCATCATCATCATCATCGTTTAAGCTTTGGCAAAGGGCAAACAAACAAATAAAAAAAAATTGACTTTAATTAATCAAAAATCCAAACCGGAAATAAATGATTTTACGTTTTTTTCCCCCCATTCCCCCCCATATTTATACACATAAAAACTCGATAAAAATTATTATTATTATTATTATTATCATCATCATTATCATTTCATAATTTTATTGATTTAGTACAAAATACAAAAAATAATAAATAATAAATCCGAGTTGGATGAACAAACAATATTTGAAAATGGAGGAAAAAAAAAAAAAAAAATTTTCCCGATGAAAATGGATTTTTCCTTCTTCTTTGAAATCAATTCAAAAAAGGAAAAAAAAATCCAGCGGAACGGTAAAAAGTTTTTTTTTTCCAATTTTTTTCCCCTCTTCCTCCCCCCTCTCCCTTTTTGATATACGTGAGTGATTTTTTTTTTTACTGCCCCCCCCGCTCTTTTATTTTTTTTTAATATTTCTACCATGAGTTCCAAAAGATATTATTATTATTATTACTATCATTATTACGATTACCACCACCACCATCATCATCGTCATCATCATCATCATCCCCACCACAATCACCATCACCACCACCACCATCCGCACCACCATCCGCACCACCATCATAGTCATCGTCATCATCATCATCATCGTCATCATTATCATCATCATCATCATTATCATCCCCACCACAGTCATCAACATCATCATTATCGTCATCATTGTCATCCCCACCACCACCATAATTATCATCATCATCATCATCCCTACCACCACAATGATCATCATCGTCATCCCCCCCACCACCACCGCCAATACTATTACTACTGGAATTTATAATAATAATAATAATAATAATAATAATAATAATTATAATAATTCATAATAGTAATTATTATTATTATTACCATCACGAACGATTGTGGGGAATTAAAAAAAATTTTCCCTTCACAAAATCAAAAAAAAAAAAAAAAATTAAATAAATCAGTTACGTAATTTAAATGACGTCATAATTTTCTCAATTTTTAATATTTTTCCCCTTCCCACCTCCCGTCGTGTGACGTCATAAATTATTTAATCATTTTATAATCAAGCGAAGTTTTTATTTTTTATCAACCGAAAATTTAAGAGTAAAAAAATTCGTTAAAATTATTTTACCACGTATCGAAAATATTACGAATTGAATTTAATACGATGCATAAAATATTATGTACATAAAAATTATTAAACTTATTAAAATTATTACACACTTGTTACAAAACTAATTAAAATTTCCCCTTCCCCTCCCCCCCTTCCCCGAAAAAAAAAAAAAAACTAAAAATTTTAATTACTTTTCGAACCTATTCGAATTTCATTTTTTTTTTTTTTTTTTTTTTCAATTTTTATCAAAAAATAATTAAAATATTTTTCTTTTTTTTTTTTTTTTTTATTTCGTCATTAATGAAAAAAAAAAAAAAAATTAAAAAAATTAAAAAAGGAAAGAAAATTTATATATATTTTTTTTTCTTATTTTTCTTCTGCCACGAAAAAAGAAAAAAAATGAATAAAATAATTGAGGCGGAAAAGTCACGTTTTAATTTACAAATAAAAAAAAAAAAATTTTCTCGACGGCGCGTAAAAAAAAAAAAAAGAAAAAAAAAAAAAACGTAAAAATTTTCTTATTAATTTTTTTTTTTCCCTTCTTTTTCTTCCTTTTTTTCCTTTTTTTAATTTTTTTTTTTTTTTTTTTTTTTTTTTT
>NW_002987155.1:563029-581539 GCF_000006295.1 Pediculus humanus corporis
AGCAGCATCGGGCGTGGTGCAAACTTGGATGGGTGACCGTTTGAGAACGCCACGTGCTGTTGGCTTAAAAAGAGCAAAAAAATGAGAACAAGACAAAGTAAGAACCAAAAACAAAATCTTGTTCTACTGTCGACCTGAGGCAGCTCGACGAGAACGTGAATTTCACTGCTTCTGACCCTGGCCACTCCAAAGATGTTAGTCACCGGAGCCCAGTTCAGGAGACAAATCGTTCCCATCGAATAAAGATGGACTCAGGAAGACCTTCAAGAATTGATGTGGTGCTATCTTATAATAAGTGGCACCACCGAAATTCGAGTATTTGTCCCTAAGGAATCGGGTAGAAACCTCGGATAAATACTTAAAACCCCCGACAAGTAGCCTTGTCGTGTTTAATGGTGGAAAATAATAATAATAATAATAATAATAATAATAATAATAATAATAATAAAATAAATGATTAAATGTGTCGATAAAGGAAAAACGAAAAAAAAACAAAATGGCGTCCTCGCGACGTGGAAAAAGAATTTTTTATTTGAAAGTTATTTACTTTTCGTATGAAAGAAAAAAAAATTTCTAAAAATTTCAGGCTTCACAGTTTTTCATTATTATTATTATTAATGAAATCTTTCCATTTAAAAAAAAAAAAACATGGCGTCTGCGTGTGTGCGTGCGCGTGGAAAAAAAAATTCACGTATCGATATTAATTTTAATTTAATCATTATACTTTTTTTTTTTCGCGTCGAATAATAATTTTTAAATAACCGACGGAAAACGGAAACGAATTTTTTTCTAAACTGAAAACCTCATGATTACGAAATGAAAAAAATTTTTTTCATTTTCATAAAAAAAGGAAAAAATTAATTACGTGGTGATGACGACGAGGACGACGACGACGACGACGGCGACGAAGACGTTGGCGTTGGATTTCATCGCCATAAAAAAAAAAAAAAAAATAAAATTATTCTCCAACTAAAATAATTTCCCCTCCCCTTTCCTTCTTCTACTTCCCTCCGCTTCTCCCCTCCCTCCTCTCCTTTCCGTCGTCGTCGTCGGAATTTTAAAATATTTTTAAAAAATTAAATTTTTCCCGCCGAAAAAAAAAATTTTATTTTATTTTATTTTTTTCCTACGTCATTTCCGGCTAATCCCTTTTGGCTTTCCCATCGCTTCGATTCTTTAAACGCGAACTGTGCGCGTTCAGTTATTCGATTAAAAAAATTTTTATTGTTATTCTCTTTTCTCTCCCCTCCCCCTCCGTACCACCTTCTTTGTTTTCTTTACTTTCTCTCTCTCTCTCTCTCTCAATTATAATTATTATTATTATTATTAATACATTTTTCTTAAGTAATGTTAATGAAATTAATGACGTTGCAATACCAAATGATTGATTGGAAAATTAAAAATAAAAAAATAATAATGATGATAATAATTTTTTCGTTTTGTATACTTTTGTGTATTCAAAAACGCGATCCGCCATATTTGTTTTTAAAATTTAAATTTTTTGGCGCGCGCGCGCACGAATTTCGAATTTCGTTTATTTTTTACGTTTTATATGGAAACAAACGAAACGATTTACGTAACAAAAACAAACGGGAGTGGGGGGTGGGGAGGGTGGAAAACCATTATCAAATATACAATTTTACACAGTTAAATTAATCCTTTGGGCCGAGAAAACCTTTTTTTGTTTTTCCTTTTTTAAAGTTGTTACGCGAACAAACCTTTCCCAAACGTCTAATTTTTAAAAATAAAGAAAAAAAGAAAGAAAGAAAAAACCTTTTTCTTTTAAAAATTTTTCTTGGAAATGTCAAAACCTTTTTATTTATTTATTAAAGTGATGACGTCATAACGGGGGGAAAAAAAACCCGCGCGTATTTAAAATTTTATTATTAATTGCTAAGTTAAAAAGAAAGAAATTTTGTTTTTTTTTTCTTTCTTTTTAACTTTTTTCTGTTTGTTTCCGTTTTCGAACACGTGGTGTGTGCGAAAAAGAAAAAAAAACATCGTGGGAGTAGAATTTTGAGGTTAAATAAATAAATAAATAAAATAAAATAAATTTAAAAGATAGAAAAAAAAATGAATCCCTTTGAAAAATAAGGTTTATGTTTTTTTTTTTTTTTTCGAATCCGTATACATATATATATATTGGCTTACGGCCACCATCATCGTCCCTCAAAAGAAAAATAACATTACGTGTAATGGATTCCATATATTTATCCTAACAAACGATGACCATGATGATGATGATGATGATGATGATGATGATGATGACGATAATGTATTTTATAAAAAAAAAAAAAATCAACAACGACAGCAACAGATTATTCCATCCGTTCGTTCGATATGTTAAGTATAAAGAGTGAAAGAGAAAGAGAGAGAAAATTTAGGAAAATTTAGGCGCGTTTAGTTTTTTTTCCCCCCTCGCAAATACTTTAAAAATAAATTTAATCCGTAATGATAATAATAATAATAAAAATAATAATAATTAATTACGTCATTGATAAATTTAAAAAAAAAAAAAAAATGAATTCGTTCGTTCGTTCGTTTGTCTCTTTGTAGGGAATTTTAAACGGGGGAAGGAAAATTTGAAAAAAAAAAAAAAGCGCGCGAAAAAAATTTAAATTTAAAAAAGTTCGCGAACGATTACCGCAAAATCCTAACGGAAAAATAAAATTTTTAATGAGTCTCTCTCTCTCTCTCTCTAATTTTGATAATGAGGAAAATGAGGACAAATAAAAAAAAACTTTATAAAGGTATTATTTCATTTTTTTTTTTTTTTGCTTTTCGTCCGCCATTTTGAAAAAAAATTCGAGAGTGAGTGAGTGTGTGTGTGTGTGTGCGCGCGCGCGAATTTCTTACACGAAATCCATATACACGAACCGTTTGCGGCGTGTAATAAATTTTGCGGTAAACTACATATTAAGTTCATCATTCTATTAATCTTTTTTGTTCTTTCTGCTGCTGTTGTTCTTAATAATAATAATAATAATAATAATAATAATAATAATAATAATAATAATAATAATAATAATAATAATAATAATAATAATGATGAACACGAAGTTAAAAAAAAAAAAAAAAAATTACAACGCATTTTTGTCGTTATCGTTATAGATAAATTCGTCGCAGTCAGTTTTTTTTTTTTTAGACACGAAACAATTTCCGGTTTATTATTTACTTTTCATTGTTTGGGGGTGCGTGCGCGAACGCGTCGGGTGAAAAAAATTAAAAAAAAATCTTTTAAAAGCATTACTAAGCCAAGCTTTTCTAAATTTCCTGTGTACAACAACAAAATTTAAAGGTTTTTATATACAAATCCTTTAAACTTCTAATGGATTTGTTTTTTTTTTTTTTTTTTTTTTTTTTTTAGAAATTTCTTTTGAAATTTTTTTTTTTTTTAATCTTACCACACAACAGCAACAGCAACAGCGCGAAAGAAAAAAAAATTTTGGGTTTTAAAAAAAATTATTATTATTATTATTACCTTTTTTTTTGACTAATTGGCTTTCCAATTTTTCTTTTTTTTCTTAAAACTTATTAATCACGTTTGTTTTGTTTGTTTTTGTTTGTTTGTTTTTAAAAACGTTTTAATTTAAAAAAATTTTTTTTTAAAAAAAACCGGAAACGTTTGTTTCAAAAATACAATCGTTCGACCGGAAATATCGAAATGAAACTTTTTTTTATTTATTTTTTTCGTTCGTTCGTTCGTTCGTCCGCCATTTTCCGTACGGAAAACTTTTTTCTTATCAACGATAAATTTTTTATTTATTCTTCTTATCACTTTCAATTGTTATCATTGTTAAAAAATTCGCGGAAAATTTTTCGAATTGTAAAAAAAAAAAAAAACGGATTCGAATGTTACACGCCCCCCAAAAAAAATAAAAAATTCGAATTCAAAATGGCGTCGTTTCGACTGATTGATCGTTTTTTTCCTTTCCGACAAAAATTTTTTACCGGCAAACAGGAAGAACACACAAAAAAAGAAAATTTCGGAAAAGTAAAAGAAAAAGAAGAAGAAAATTACATCGTCTGGAACGAAATATTTTTATAAATACCTGATTACGTGGAGCCAAAAGTCTGACTTTAATATGTCGTCTGCTTACACGCACACGCACACGCACTTTCCTTAATTCCTTGGCGCGTTTATTTAATTTATGATTTCGTCTGTCGAAGGGAAAAAAAAAATGATTATTGATTATTGATTAAACTATAAAATTAAAAAGAAAAATTTATTTTTTCTCTCTCTCTCTCTCTTTCTTTGATTTTCATTCGAGTGTGAAACCAACAACAAAGAAAATTCAACGACAAAATAAATTTTTCCGTCGTGGCTTTAATTGAAAAAAAAAAAAAAAAAAAAAACAAAATTTAATTATTTCCTTCTAATGCCACGTCTAATAATATTTTTTTTTTAAATTAAAAAATTCGATGGCACAAATAATAAAAAAAAATGGCGGTCCGCGCGCGGGAAAAAATATAAATTTAAATCCCATTTATAATAATAATGAATAATTTGATACCGGAAATGGGGGTTGTAAATATTATTATTATTATTATTATTATTATTATTAATGAAGAAAAAAATTCGTAAATAAAATAAATTTTAACGGTTTTTAAAATTTTTATCTCGTTTTTATTTTTATTTTTTTTAAAAGAAAAATGTCCTCGACTTTAGTTTCCGCTTTAATGTCCCCCCCTCCGCCCGAAATTCGCATTTTGAAAAAAAAAAAAAAAAAAAAAATTCCTTTTTCCTTAGATTGGAATTTATTTTTCATTTTCTTCAAATTTTCTTTCGTTCTCTCTCTCTCACTCTCTCACTATCTCTCTTTCTCTACATCGTTTTTACTCGAATTCTTATTATTTAATAATGAATTTTATTTCATTATATTAATGCCACGAATTTAAAACTTCTGGAAAAATAAAGAAATTATCAGCGAATGAAAATAAAAGAGAGAGAGAGAGAGAGAGAGAGAGAGAGAGAGAGAGTGATAACAAGCGGGAAATACGAGGTAGAAAATATGTCAAATAGTGAGTGGTTGTTTACTTTGGAGAAGTACAAAAAAAAAAAAAAAGGAAGAGAATGTGGAGAGAAAGAAAAAATATATAAAAAAAACACCCACACAGAGAGAGAGAAACGGAAAGAAAAAAAGTAAGTCAGAGAGGAGAAAAAAAAAAAATTCTAAACACAGAGAGAGAGAGAGAGAGAGAGAGAGAGAGAAAGATAAATTTTAGAGAAAAAATTACAGAAACAGAGAAAGGAGAAAAAGTGAGAAAAATTGAATGCAGGCACACAGAGAGCGATAAATTTAGAGAAAAAGTTACAGAGAGAGAGAGAGAGAGAGAGAGAGAAAAAAAAAATAAGAGAGGAGAAGTAAAAAGAAAATATTAGATACAGAGAAAGAGAGATAAAGAAGAAAAATTAAGGCAGAAAAACGGAAAATAAAAATGTCCAGTAAAAAAAGAAAGAAAGAAAAAAAAGAAAAAATAGGCAGAATAAGTATTAAAAGAAAGAGTTTGAAACGTAAGGAGAGGGGCAGAAAAAGAAAGTAGGAAAAAGAGAGAGAGAAAGAGAGAGTGTGAGAGTCTGAGAAAGAGGTAGAGAGAGAAAAAGATAAATTTAGAGAAAAAGTTACAGAGAGAGAGAAAGAAAAAAAGAAAGTAAGAGAGGAGAAAAAGTGAAAAAATATTGAAAACACAGAAAGAAAGAAAGAGAGAGAGAGAGAGAGAGAAAGATAAAGAATGAGAAAGTATGTCAGAAAAATATAGAGAATAAGTTTTAAAAGTAATAGTTTAAAACGAAACAGAAGGAAATAGAAACGCAAAGAGAGAGAAAGAGAGGGAGAGAATGTAAGAATCTGAGAAAGGGGTAGAGAGAAAGAGAGAGGGTAGAGAAAGAGAGAGAGAAAGAGTAAAGGGCAAAAATTTGTTAAAGACATTCTACAAAAAAAAAGACCAAAAAAAAAAAAATTTTTTTTTTTTTTTTGCAAAATTCCGCCGTCAAAGCAAGAAAAAAAAGTAAAAAAAAAAAAAATTTAAAATAAATTAAATTGAGATTAAAAACAGAAAAAAACTGGAGAAAAAAAATTCGCATGGACGACAAAAAAATAAAAAATTCCAAAAACGTTTTTTTTCTTATTTTTGTTTATAACGTTCGTGCCACGACCGGAAAAATGAATTTTTCTTTTTTTTTTTTCTTTTTTTCCAAACAACAAATTTCAATAAAATTTAACTTAAAACTTCTTTTTTTCGGTTCGAACGAAATTCAAAATGTGTAAAATTCAATTGGGGTAAAATGAAAATTTCAAATGTCAAATCAACGTGGTTCATGACGTCATTTCTTTCAATTCCAACGAATTTGTCGTTTTTTAGCTTTCCCCGGTTTAAATAAAAAAAAAAATTTTATTTTTAACGGAAAATCAATTTTTTTTTTTTTTTTTTTTTAAATTATTCAAAAGTTTATATACTTTAAAAAAATTAAAGAAAATTCCATTTTATACGATTGATTATTTATTATTCATCTTCTGCCACGACATTACGTCAAATTTATTATATTCGTTCGATATATCGGAAAAAAAAAAAATTTTTTTAAATGACGTTTAAAAAAAAACGACAACGACAACGACAAAAGCACAATAAAAGTTTTTAAATTTTAAATTTTTCGCGGGCTTTTTCCCCTCTTTTTTTTTTAAACATAATCGAAAACGTATTCGTAACGGTTTTCCCCCTTCCCCTTTCCCTTCCCTTTGCGCGTGTGTGCGTTCAGTACGATCGTTTTAACCCCTTGTTTATATATATATATATATATATCATTTTCGAGATATCGAAAGACCCCCAAAAAAAAAAAAAAACGATTTTAAAATATCGAAACAAAAAAAAAAAAGTGGGGGGGGAAAAATTGAAATTAACGGTCATAAATCATGTCGTCCATCAGTTTTTTTTTTTTTTTTTTTTTTTTTTTTATCGCGTCTGCAAATGTTTTCGTTCGAACGTTTAACGGTTTTTTTTTTTTTTTTCGTTAATGTAAACACCAGATTTTTGTTTAAATGAATTTTTTTTTTTTTTTGTTTCGTCGTTTTTGTTGTTGTTGTTGTTGTTGTTTGTCGTCGTCTGTTTGTTTTGCGTCTGGCAATTTACGATATTTGAGGTTTTAGATATATATATATATATTTTCTGTCTTTCTTTCATTCACGCCGGATTTGTTTGTCGGAAAATTGATAAAATGATGGCAGGTTTTAAATGAAAAACAACAAACTACTACTACGAAGTGGAGAAGGAAAATCAAAATAGGAAAAATGAAATTTTCACGTGAAAATATTCCTATTATCATTATTATTTCGATTTGTCTTCCTTGTTTTTTTACTCTATGGATAAGAAAACAAAAAAAAAAAAAATTAGATATCGTCGTAAGCGCGCGTTATTTTCTTTTTTTTTTTCCCGCCAAAAATAATAATAATAATATGATGATGATGATGATAAAGGTTTGGAAAGGAGGTTGTTGGTTGTTGTTGTTGTTGTACCAAGAAAGGTTTTCGTAAATAAAGAAAAAGTTTTTCGATAGGGTTTTCTTTTTTTTTTTTTTTTTTTCCTCAGGAAGGAAAAAGAAAAATGAAATCCCAAAGGGGGTCATTGCAAAGCTAAAGTAAATTATCAAAGTGCAAAAAGAATATTCTAGAAACACACGCGTCTTCGTTCTCGACTCTTGGGATTCTCCGAAAAATAATAATAATAATAATAATAATGAAACATTAAAAGGCTCATATTTTACGTAACGTTAAAAATTTCTTTTTTTTAAATTTACCTCCCCCCCCTTTTCCCCCCACTACCCCCACAACTCCTTCCCCCTAGTTCGAATTATTATTATTATTATTATTATTATTATTATTTTTTTAAACGTTCGAATTTTTTTTTTTTTTTTTTTGTTTTTTCAACTTTTCATTTTTGCTTATTTAATGCCCCGTTTTTTTTTCGCTCGTTCGTTTGTTTGTTTGTTTTTTCCTTTGTCACGTACGAGTGAATTGTTTTTAAAAAAAAAAATTTTCAAAATTAAATATTTTCTCGTTTTTCCCGTTATTATTATTATTATTATTATTATTATCACTACTATTTTTTTTTCTTTTTGGCAAATCGTTTTTCATTCTTTTCGTACGACGACAAACGAAAAAAAAAAAAAAAAAAACAAAGAAAATAATAATAATAATAATAATAATGTTGATAATAATAATTTTTCTTTTTTAAATCGAATCATTTATTTTCTTTTCTTTTTTTTTTTTCTATTTTTTTTTCTTTTTTTTCTCATTATTGATTTAATATTAATAATGATGATAATGATAATAATAATAATAATAATAATAATAATAATAATAATAATAATAATAATAATAATAATAATAATAATAATAAACACATTGTAAGCCTCTCGCTTCGATGACGACATTTTTTTTTTTTTGTCGACGTTTCGAAATAATATTTTTCAAAAAAAAAAAAAAAAAAAGGAAAATAAAATGATCGTCGAAATTTTAAATTTTCAATTATTTAAATTTTAAATCAACGGAAACGAAAAACTCTCTTTTTAACAGAAAAGTGAGCAAACAAACAAACAAACAAACAAACAGACGAATAAATAACAAATGCGAAATAATAATATATTAATTTAAATTAATACGGTTTCGAATCTAAATAAATAAATAAATAAATTCGGCATGTAAAAAAAAATTGTCATTATTATTATTATTATTATTATCATTATTATCATTATCATTATTATTATTATTATTATTATTATTACTATTATTATTAACGTTTTCTAATAATTATTAAAATTTGTATTTTTTTTTTCGAAGATAAAAGCAAACAAACGAACAAACGACAGAGCGTCTAATAAAAAAAAATAAAAAAATTTCTACCGAAAAAATTCGGACATTTAAACGATAACAATCGCGGCCGCCATTTTGTTTGTTTGTTGTTGTTGTTGTTTGTTGTTATTTATTTATTTATTTTACATTATGTGCTAACGTAACGATTAATGACGATTTTAATAATTAAATATACGAAAAAAAAAAAAAAAAGGGAAAAATGAGTGTGTGTGTGTGTGGAAAAGTCCATTTCCGTTAGGGAAAAAAAGAAAATAATAAAATACGCGCTGACGTCATCACATTTAAAAAAAAAAAAAAAAAAAAAAAAAAACGGAAACATTTCAATCATTCATGTTTTAGAATTCAAAAGGTTCTCTCTCTCCAGTAGTAGTAGGAAAATTCTGGAATTTAAAAAAAATTTTCCGAAATTGTACCGGGCGTAAATGATGATAATGATGATGATAGTTCGAAAAATAATAATAATAATAATAATAATAATAATAATAATAATAATAATAATAATAATAATAATAATAAATCGTGATTAAAAACGAATGAGTAAAAATTTTAAAAAGTTTTAACGGTTTTTGTGCGGTGTTTGTTTTTCCGCATATCCGATCGGAAAACCGGAAACAAATGAATATCAATTAGAAATTTAAACACCTGAGCGAAAAAGAAAAAAAAAAAAATCACGTCACCGATATAAAAACAAACAAACAAACATCAAAATTTGTATTCGTTTTGAAAAAGGGGAGCCAGGTAAACCTTTAAAAAAAAAAAAAAATCTTTTTTTTTTTTTTTCATTTTTTTCATTTTCTTTTTACACGACGTTTTTTTTTACCTTTTTTTTTTTTTTTAAATTTGGGACGGGGCATTAGAAAAAAAAAAGATTTTTTTTTCGGAAGGTTATTCAACTTGTTTTTTTTTTTTTTTTTTTATTTGACCTGGAATGATTTATAATTTGGCACGGAAACTTTTTACCGAATTTTCTCATTTTTTTTTTTATTTTGGACAAAAAAAATTTTTTTTTTCTTCTTATTCTTCCCCCTCCCTCCCCATCATCGTCCCTCACTATTTTTTCCCTTTTTCTCGCTCTAACAACATGAAAAATAATAAAAAAGAAAAAAAAAAGAAAAAACTTATTTTAGCAGAAGACGAAATAATAATAAATAAAAACAAAATGGTGGGAAAAAAAAATTTAAAAAAAAAAAACTTTCAAATATTTTTACGATAATCTTTTTTCTCCCCCCCCCCCACCAAATATATAATTTTTATTTTTTGTTTATTTTTTTTTGTGCGCGTTCAGAAAATAAAAAAAAAATTTTCACGTGACGTCACGCGCGCGTAGTAGTTTTTGTTTTTTTTTCTTTTCTGCGCGTTTAGAAAATGCAAAACAATTTTTTCACGTGACGTCACGCGTACTTAATAGTTTTCGTTTCTTTATTGCGCGCGTTCAGAGAATAAAAAAAAAAAAAAATTTTCACGTGACGTCACGCTCAGATAGTAGTTTTCTTTCTGCATCTGACGTCACGTGCAGTTTTTTCATTTATTATGTGCTTATTTTTTTTTTATAGTTTTCATTACTTTTTGCGCGCGTTCAGAAAATCAAAAAAAAAAAATTTTCACGTAACGTCCCGCTGGCATTTTTTGTTTTTTCATCATACCCCGTTAACCAAAAAAAAAAAAAAAAAAATGAAAACCATAGAGTAAATAAAAAAAAACACGAATGTTTATTTTTCTTCACGATTTTCCCTTTTTTTATTATTTTTTCAAAGAAAAAAAAAACTGGAAAATCGTTTTTCTTTTTTTTTTCTTTTTTTCTTTTAAGAGGATTTTTTAACTCTCGAGTTTTTTTTTTCCCCCTTCCTATTGTCGTCAAGTGTTTGTCGGTTCTCTTTTTTTAATTTAAAAAAAAAAAAAAAAAGGTTTTTGCGTAAGGTTAAACCTTTTCACCAATAGAAAATCTTTAAAAGAGCCTTTTTTTTAAATGGTTTAAAATAACCCCCCACAAAAAAAAAGAAAAAAAAAAAGACGAATAAATAAATGATTTGGGGATTTTAACAATTTGATACCGTGACCTTTTCATCGATTTCCTCTTAAACGGGGAGGGTGGGGAGGCTCAAAGGTCATATCGTACCTTAACAGTCGTCGTCACATAAGGGAAATAATATTTCACGCATTTGTAAATTTATATGATTCGCATGATCGAACATTCTAGATATAAAAAGATTATATGGAAAATTTAAAAAAAAAAAAAAAAAAAAAAAACTCATCCGAATTTTCCCATCCTAAATATAAATTTTGCAAAAAAAAAAAAAGAAAAAAAGAAAAAAGGAAAAAGGTCAAAATGATTATTTATATACCTTCTCGACTCATTTCCGCCTGGAGTCAAAAAAAAATAAAATTTTGACCTTTTGATAGTAAAGTAATTAAACGTTTTTTGGTAAAATTCAAAACTTTTACTGCTACCACGTTACTCCGCGCCCACTTCTGCTTCCACGTTTTATTTATATTAATGTTAATATTTAAATTGCCTAAAGCGTCGTTGTCGTCGTCGTGTTTTTGTTGTTGTTACAACTTCGGTTGGGAAATTTTCAAATTTTCTTATATTTTATCGTTAAATTAAAATTAAATTATACGTTTCGTATTAATTTTCCAACCCGCTATTATTACGCATTTAAATTATTTTTAATAATAAAAACGTTATTAAAAAAATTTTTTTTCGTCTGCTTCCCCACGCGTCGTGACAAAACAACAACAACAACAACAAAAAAATTATTTAACATTCGAGTATTTTAATTCCACGACGATTGGAAAAAATTTAACGTGACGTATGAGGGTAGGCGGAGAAGGAGGGGAAGAGGGAGGGGTGTGAAGGGGGGAAAAAAGGAATTGATGATAATGATAATAATTTGATTTTTTTTTTTTTTTAATTACTGGAGGAATTACGAATTAAAATATCGATTATCGATTATCGATAGATAAACATTAAAAATTAATTTTTTTTATTTTATTTTTACTGGAGAGTCAAAAAGAGAGAGAGAGAGAGAAAGAGAGAGAAAAGGAAAATTACGAGCCGCAAATCGATAGAAGAAGTACTGTGGAGAGGGGGGTGAAAAGAGAAAAAACAAACAAACGAACAAACAGGCAAACAAACAAACAAACAAACGTTAAACGAGTTTAAGTAAGATTAATTTTTTTTTTGATTAAAATAATTATGAAACGATTTTTTTTTTATTTTTACGCGCCATTTTTTTTTTTTTTTTTATTAAAAAAAGGTGTTGTTTCCATTTCCGTATCCCTTTCCGGTTAAAATTTTATTCTTTTATATTCTTTCGCTTTCTTTTTTTTTTTTTAATTTTCTCGTTTTATTGTTTGCTTTTTAACCTCGTACAACAAGTTTTTTTTACATTCGAGTGTAAAATTCATTACATCATCTTTTATCCTTTCCTATTTTTCATTCTTTCTTTGTTTTCGTTGTAATTAAAAAAAAAAACTTTTCTTACGATTTTTTACGTTAAAACAATAAAAAAAAAAATTTTTTTCAACGGCAACGGTAACAACAGCAACAGTGAAAAAAAAATAATTCATAAAATTTTTTAAATTTCCATCTCTCTCTTTTTCTCTCTCTCTCTCTCTCTCTCACTTTTTATTACGTAATTAAAAAAAAAAAAAGGAAAAAATTGTTTAAATTACGATGATTTACGACATTTTTAATTATTTATATTAAAACAAAAATGCAGGAGCTGTGTAAATCATTCTCTTTCCTTTTCCAACCCTCTTCTCCCCTCCCTCACCCACCACCATCACCGCAATCTTCATACTTTTTTCACTCTCTCCCCCGCCCCCCTCACTTTTCCCCTTCCTCCTACCTTCCTTTTCACGGTAAAAATTTTAAATAATAATAATAATAATAACGTTTATTCCGTACAAAAATTACGATTATGGATAAAAATTCATTTAATTTATTCATTTTTGTGACGTCATCGATTTTTTTTCAATATAATAAAATAAATGAAACGTCAAAATTATTACGTCGTCGCCTGCTTTTTTTTTTTTTTTTTTTTTATTATTATAAATAAAACATTTTCCTTAACCGACACATAAAAAAATGAATGATCGTTTTTTTCCCCCCCTTTTTTTTTTTTAATTTCTTTCTCATTATTATTATTATTTTTTCTCAGGTAAAAATTCGTGACGTATTATTTTCATTTCGCGATAATGTTAATAATAATAATAATAATAATAATAATAATAATAATAATTTTTCTTCGTATAAAAAAAAAAAAAAATTTTTCCCCCGTTTCGTTATCTTATTCATTTCCTTTTTTATTTTAAATTTAAAAAAAAGAAAATTATTCGAATGGAAATTCAAACCCGCGCGAACACGAAAAATACGGTTTAGAAAAAAAAAGAAAAATCTTAATATGGATTTAGAAAACGTAAAAAATATGAAGTCCATTACGAAATTTCTACTTTTCTGCATCTGTATCTTCTATATATAGACGTTTCGAGTTGGGTTTATTTTAAAGAGAAAGAGAGAGAAAGAGAGAAAGAGAGAAACAGAAACAAAATGAAAAGAGATAGAATTAAAAAAAAAAGAAAGAGCAAGAGATTATATATATATATATATATATATATATATATATATATATATATATATATATATATATATATATATATATATATTGGGTAATAATAATCTTTTACTTTTCGAAAAAAAAAAACCTTTTTATTGCGCAAAAAATTTTTTTAATGAACGTTAAGATAATGTTAGGTAATAAATACTAAAAATTATCTATCTTTACTAAACCTCTGATGATGAATTCTGGGGGGTTTAAAGAAATAACAAACTTTTTAGTTTTAATCTTCTCTCTCTCTCTCTCTCTTTTTTTTTTTTTGCAACCCCCTTAAAAGAAGATACGTTCAGTAAGTAGTTTTTTTTTTTTTTTAAATTGCATTTAAACGATATTTTTTTTTTTTTTTTAAATTTTAATAATAACTACCCCTAAAATTTAATTTGTTAAAAAAAATAAATAAATAAATACCCTAATGGTAAATTATTAATAATTGAAGTTTTTTTTTCCTCCCTCCCTTCACACCCCCCTTAAAATCCCTTTTTTTTTTTTTTAACTGAATGCACCCCTAAAAATAATTTTAAAAAAACGTATAGTAACGGTCAATCAACCTCATCGTTTTTTATTACTCTATGACAAACAATATTATTACTCTATGTCAAACAATACTTTTTTTCCGTTCGATCGTAACGCACCCGCGAGAGTTTGTTTTTGTTTACGTAATTACGTAGACGTTGCCAAATTTCCGTTTATTCCCCTCCCCCTTCCCCTACCGATCAACGCGTAACAATTTCCATAGAGTAAAAAAACAAAAAAAAAAAATACTTTTTGTCATTTTTATTTATAAATAAATCCGTCGTTATCTTATACACGACTTATATTAATATAAATTTGTTATTATTAATATTATTATTATTATTATTATTATTATTATTATTATTATTATTATTATTATTATTATTATTATTATTATTATTATTATTATTATTATTATTATTTCTTCTTCGTAACCTAAACCGCAAAACTATTTATTATCACAATATTATTATTATTATTACGACGTGATAAATAATAAATAATAATAATAATATATACACGTGATGAAAATACGTGAAAAAGAAAAAAGAAAAATGAAAATTATTATCATTATTATTATTTATTAATTTTTCCGGGGTTTGTATGTTGATGTTTGTTGTTGTTGTTGTTTTCGAACAAACGACAACCAAAATTTACGCGGTTTTTTTTTTTTTTCATTTGTTTTTCCCTGTCGGTTTTCTATCGGTTCCTTATCCCCCGTGTGGGATTTATTATTTATTTTTAAATTATTTATTTATTTATTTATCCAAACGAAATTTTACAAAAAAAAAAAAATTTTAGATTACAACTTTTCTCAAAAGGTTAAAATATTTTTTCGGTTTAATAATAATAATAATAATAATGATAATGATAAAATCTTTTCGAGTACCCCCTCCTTTATTTTCCCTTACTCCCTCCCCCCCGATACAACCCCCTTTCCCCACGATTCATTTTATTTTTTTTTTTTTACGGCTGGAGAAAAAAAAAACATCATCAAAAACTCATTATAAACAAATTCAAATATGGCTCCCTGAATATTTTCTTTCATTTTTTTTTTTTTTTAAATTCACGTTCGTTTGTTAACGTGCATAATCACGAACGTTTCTTCGTTAAATGCAGCAGCAGTAGCAGAAGAAAAAAAAAAAAAAGAAAAAAAAAAAGTCGTTAAAACGACGATACGTCGTAATACGGTAAACAGAAAATTTAAATGATGATGATGATGATGATGATAAAAACGCACGTCGTTTTCCCGTCGTTATTATTTCAAAAAAAAAATTTTTTATCCCCCCACCAGATGGCATTCGTTGCGGTTAAAATGAATGAATGAATGAATGAATGAATGGACGTACATATAAAATCATGATGGAACGTGTCAAACGCATATGAGAAAACCCAAAAGAAGAAATAATAATAATAATAATAATAAATGAAAACATGGCGTAAATTTTATTTACTTACGAAAAAAAAAAAAAATGGCGCCTTAAGGTCCTTTTATTTTTCGCCACGAATAATAATAATAATAATAATAATAATAATAATAATAATAATAATAATAATAATAATAATAATAATAAAAAAAAAGGTTTCGAGTTTTGAAATTACGTAACGGAAGGAAAATGGCGGAAAAGTGTTTATTAAAAAAAAAAAAAAAAAAAATATTTACAATGTAAATAAATTACATAATTTGAACAAATTGTAATTTCGTTTGGAAATTTTTTTTATGTTTACAAAAAAAAAGGAAAATAAAAAAGGAAAAAAAAGGAAAAAAAGGAAAACGAGGTTTTACTACTATTACTGTTGTTGTCGCTGTCGTTCGTTTTTCGTAACGGTCGAGAAATGGAATTTTAATATAATTTTATTATTATTATTATTATTATTTTCGGTCTTGCGTACGCGTGTTGAAATTTTAAGAAAATTCTCTCTCCCCCCCCTCTTGCCCCCCTTTTCCCCTCCTCCTCCTCCTTCTCTTGCCCCACCGTTAAAAAAAATTTAAGTTCGAAAATATTTAAATCAAATCACGTGAGAGAATTAAACAGCAGCAACCTTCTGGAAAATTCCTTATATATATTTTTCAATAAACCGTTATAATTTGACCGTGTGATATTAAAAAAAATAATAATATTTTACTGGGAGTTACTTACATAATATTTTCAAAGATTTTTCCAGGCGTTTCCAGTCAGGTGTCAGGTTTTTCTATTTTGGAAATTTCCAGAATTTTTTTTCCGTCGGTAAAAAAAATAAAAAACGCCCGGAGTTATGTAATGTAATATAAAATATTAAGAGAATTTTGGTTTCCCCCATTTTTTCTTTCCCCCCCCCCCGGTTTTCCGGTTAAATTTTTCATTTTGAATATTATTATTATTATTATTGTACACAAAAAAACGTTACGATTAACAAAAAAAAAAAATTTTTTTTTCACTCAAAAATTAAAACAAAAAAAAAAAAAAAAATTATTCACGAGTCTGAAACGTCTGCGTCCGTCACCACGCGCACATTACTTTGTTCAAACAGGAAATGATTTGAAACGTCTGAGAATTTTCATTTGAAAAGTCACGTGATTATTCACATATTTTGTTACGTCACTACGTATTCTCAAATAATTTAAACAAATAAAAAGAGGAAGTGGTGGTGGGGGAATTTTGTTATCCGCGTTGCGAAAAAAATACAAAAGTAAATAAATTTATGGTTTTGCAAAAAGGGGAGGGGAGAGGAGGGGGAAAAAGTAAAGTAAATTTAAATTTTGTTAACAACATTAAAATTATTTTATCTGTCATAGCGCGAGGTCAAGAGGTCATCAAGGTCGTCGTCAATCATTCGTTTTGTAAATTTTCAAACGATTAAATTAAAATATTAATGGGGAAAGAAAAATCGACACGGTGAAAAATCGTACGCCATTTTGTCCCCCTTCTAGTGTTTACCCGGATTTTTTTCGAACAGTCGGCAACGTTTTTCCTCCTCATCGTTCGATTATTACAAGAATTTTATGACGTCATCAAAACACCTTTTTTCCTTCTTTAAACCTGTCACCCGTTTTTTTTTTTTTTTTTTTTTTTTCTATTGCGGTTTTTCCGTTTCGGAAATTTCTAATGCGGAAAATTTTTTTTTTATTTTTTTTTATTTAGCGTTTTATTACCGATAGAAATCGAAGTGTATAATAATAATAATAATAATAATAATAATAATAATAATAATAATAATAATAATAAATATTACCATTTTTTATTAAATATAATAAAAAAAAACGCGATGGAAATATAAAGAGAGAGAAAGAGAGAGAGAGAGAGAGAGAGAGAGAGAGAGAGATTTCCTGTGTCGATAAATTTTCTTTTTTACTATATATATATTATCACAATATTAATGTCGAAGTGGAAGGAGGGGGAGGGGGAAAAAAACAATATATGCGTTAAAGGTTTAGTAATGATAAAAAAAAGAATAGAAAGAGGAAATTACTGCTGACACGACAAAAAAAAACAACAACAACGGCAATTATCTTTTCAAAACAAAAAAAAAGTAGAAAAAGGTTAAAATTAAAAAAAAAAAAAGATCCGTTATAAAATTTTTAAATCTTTCCCGAGAAAAACAAACAAACAAACAAACAAACAAGGCAAACGGTTTTACAGTTATTTATTTATTTACGTTTTTTTTTTTCTAATTCCACGACTGTATTATTTTATCCTCCCTATATTCTTTAAAAAAAAAAAAACTCCGCAGTAATAATAATAATATTAATGAACTCGTAAATTTCATATTTAAAAAATTTAAATTCTCTATTTAAATAATGATAATAATAATAATAATAATAATAATAATAATAATAATAAAGGGAAAACTTGTAATTTAATACTGACAGACAAATGGTTAAATTTTTCTTTTCTTTTTCCATTATTATACGTGTTAATCATTTTGTCACATGTAAGCGTATTTTTATAATATTAACGTCGGAAACGACAGTTAAGTTAAAAAATGTCAACGACCGATCACGAATCGGAAAATCTTTTCTCATCGTTTTTAAATATTAAATAATATAGTTTTATCAGAGAACGCGATTTTCCTTTTTTCCGAGTTTTAACGAATATTTACGGGAAATTTTTAATTAAAAAAATTGGTATTAGAATAACTAAGATATCGTCATTTCCGGTTTCAATATGGCATACGAATAATTTAAAAAATTCCCGTTTTTTTTTTTTTTTTTTTTTTTTTTTTACCCCGTTCCGTTTTTAAAAAGACTTAAATTAATTATAATTATATTATGTAAATTAAATTCATTTTATATTATTTACACGTTGCCATAATTTAATAAGATGTTTTTAACCGTGTTAAACAATCGAAAAGAGAGTTCTTTTTAAAATCACATAAATTCGGTAATACCGCGGAAAAATTGGGCATTTAAAAAAAAAAAAAAAAAAAAAAAAAAAAATTATTTTTTTTCCGGCCAACTTTACAAAAAAAAAAAAAAAAAAAATTTAATTTAATTTTTTTTTAAAAGTATTTTATTTCCCACCCGATTTCGT
>NW_002987155.1:582050-604035 GCF_000006295.1 Pediculus humanus corporis
AGAAAATTTTTTTTTCCTTTTCTTTTACGTAATTTTCAAATTTTTGTTTCATTCACTCCTTTTATTTATAAAGAAACATAAAAACTTTTTATGTCTCGCGAATAAAATAGTAATAATAATAATAATAATAATAATAATAATAATTGTATATAATAAAAATATGGCGTTACGCGTGATGTATTTAAAAAAGTAAATAAAAACGAAAAAAATTTTTTTTTTTTTTTTTAAATTTAACTCTAACTTTTTTTTTTTTTTCCTTTTTTCCTTTTTATCTTATTTTCGTACGTACGTACGCCATATTTTAAATTTTTCTGCACAAAAAAAAAAGTTTGTTGTTGTTGTTTGTTTTTATTGCAAAAAAAAAAAAATGTTTCGTTTTTTATCTTTGTTACACACGTAGCCATTAAATCAAAATTCATTCGTTCCTATACTAAACCGAAAAAGGGAATAAAGTTAAAGAGAGAGAGAGAGAGAGAGATAGAAAGAGAGAAAGAGAGAGAGAGAAAAATTGTAAAGTTTGATAATGGAACCGTAACCGTCGTTTGTTTTTTTTTATCAATCGATCGGTAAAGGAAGATATCAGGTTTGCACGAATGGGTCAACCTAAAACGTATTTTTGAGAAAACAAACTCCGATAGGGAGGCAGCAGAAGATAGAGAGAGAAAAGTATAATTATGAGAGACATAGAGAAAGAATGAATGAATGTCAAAAAAAACGGTTTTGAAAAATTCCTAAGAAAGCCTTTCCCTCTCTCTCTCTTTCTCGGGTGGCATTTAAATTGATTGATTGATTGACTGATTGATTGTTTATGTCGTCATGTCGACATGCTTTTTACATGTTTTACAAAAAAAAAAAACGGAATTTTTTTTTCTATTCTTTTTCCATTTCCTCCATTTTGTTTTTTTTTGCATTTTACAAAATATTAAATGCATGCATATTATTTTCATCGTTTGAAAATAGAATTCAAATTTTTTTTTTTTAGACTCTTCAATGATGTAAACAAACAAACGAACAAACAAACAAACAACAAACGAAAAATAAAAATGATTAATCGAAATTTAAAAGCTTCGGGGATGTTTTTCTTTGATTTTTAGTATAAAAAAAAAATCGAAAAAAATCGAATATTTTTTTTTCTTATTAAATATGGCGGCGAGAGTTGACGATTGAGGTCATATAAATTTTCTTTTTCTTTTTTTTTCCTCCTCCCCGACCCTCCCCCTCCTCCCCGGCCCTCCCCCTCCTCCCTCCCCGTTAAATTTATATTTACTGCGCGTAATGTAATTTTTTTTTTTTACGTTTTTTTATTACTCTCATGTTATTTTCATTTTACGTCGCGAAAAAACATTAACAATAAAAATTATAATAATAATAACAATAATAATAATAATAATAATAATAATAATAACGTAGAATAATGAATACGGATGTAGATTGACGGCGAGCGGACGCCATTTTTAATTTTCAAAGAGAGAGAGAGAAATATAATGAAAATGATGGGTGGTCGGTCTTTTGTTAAGAAAAAGAGAGAGAGAAAAAAATTTTTTTTTTTTTTGTTAGCAGAAAAACGATAATTGAAGCGATAAATAATTTATTTTTATTAACTTACCGCCTGGAAATTTTTTTTTTTCTTTTTGATTCCAGTGAAATTTTTATGAAAGTCATCGCATGGTTGAGTCCAAAAATCAGAGGAAATCAATACGTGACAGATCCCTAAAAAAAAAAAAAAAATAGAAAAAATAAAAAACAAAAAATTTTTTTTTTTTAATTTTTAATAATGATAATTTTTTAAAAACGGACATCGATTTTTGTACGTCAAAAAAATTGAATTTAAATGGGTCAAACGATGAGGGAGAAGGGGAGAGAGAGAGAGACGGAATAAGCGAAACAGATTGGGGAAGTGGAAGGGGAAGAGAGATGGAGAAAGAGAATGATTGAAAAAAAGGGAGAAAAAGAGGTGGGGTGAGAAAAAAGGGGGAATAAGGGGAAGAAAGAAAGGAAGAAAAAATAGAATGAGTGAAATAGAAATAGAGCGAAGCCTTTAAAGAGAGGAAGAGAGAGAGACAGAATAAGCGAAACAGATTGTGAAAAAGAAACAAAGAAAAAAAAAGTTAAGAAAGAAATGGAAAAAGAGGAGAAAGAGGAAAGGAGAGAAAGAAAAACAGAGAAAAAGAGAACAATTGAAAAAAAAAGAGAAAAAGAGGTTGGGTGAGAAAGGAAAAAAGAATAAGAAGAAGAGAAAAGGAAAGGAAGAAATAAAATGAGTGAAATAGAGATAGAACAAAACCTATAAAAATGGAAAGAAAGAAAAAGTGAGAAGAATAAAGGAAAAAAGAGGCAGAGAGAGAGAAAGAGACAGGAAAGAAAAAACGAAAGCGATTGAGAAAGAAAGAAAAAGAGTGAGGAAGAAAGACAGAAAAAGAGGGAATGAATGAAAAAAAAAGGGTGAGAAAGAAAAAAAGAAAGGGATAGAATGAGTGAAATAGAGATGGAGCTAAACATATAAAAAAAAAGAGGAAGTGAAACACAGGGGGGGAGTAGAGAGAGAGAGAGAGAAAGATGGGGAACAAATAGAGCGAATTTCACGATGACAAACACAAAAAAAAAAAATTTGCCGCCATTTTGTATTTGCATAAGAAAAAATTTTCATGTGGATTTTTCACAACATACACAAAAAAAAAAAAACCTTCAAGTGGTTTAAACTTTTCCTCTCCCCTTCCGTATCCTTCCCTTCCTCTCCTCCTCTCCCCTCCCCTCAAACTAAAAGTTTTCCCCTTTTAGATTACAGTTTAATCTCTTTTTTAAAACCATCAAAAAAAAAAAATTTTTTTTTTTTTTTAAAGCTTTTAAATCCGAAATTTTTTTTTTTCTAGAAAATTCTTTTGTTCATCGATCATCGATTAAATTTTTTTTTATTTTTCCCTTTACAATTCATTCAAAACTTTACTACCTCCCCCCCCATCCGACCCGAATGCAATTAGCCTTCACTTTTCTTTTTTTTTACGGATAAATTCCAGCTTATTCCAGTCTTACGAATGATAAGAAAACGATAAAAATACCTTTCATAAAATAATCTCTACTGCCACGTTTTAAAAACCCTCACGAAATGAAACGTTATAGCGTTCGAATGGGGGAAGGAGGAAACAGGAAACGGAAACGATTTGAAAAAAAACCAAAAAAAATTTTTTTTTTTTTCCCTCTTAAACTTTTCCTAATCACACTAATACGCTAATCACTTATTTAATCCTTTTAATTAATAAATAGAAAATTTATGTTTTTACTTAAGAAAAAAAAAAGAAGAAAAAAAAAAGAAAATATGTGTTGAAAACTCGTAGAAGAGAATCTTAAAACTTTTGCAATAATAATAATAATAATGATAAACTTACTAGTTAAATCTGAAAACTTTTAAAGAAAGGAAAAGAAACAAAAGGCGTGGGGGAAGGAGAGAAAAAAAATGGCTGACACGAGAATGTGATGAAAACTAACACGTGGGAGTATGTAAAAGAGGGAAAGAATCAAAAAGAGGGGAGGAGATAAAGAGGGCGGAGAAAAAAGTAAGGGGAAGTAGAAAGGGAGATGAGAAAATGACGAAAAAAGGTAGGAGAAGTGAGGAGAAAAAAGAAAAGAGGGGGAAACGTGAAAAGTAATAACGAAAACGAGAGGGGGGATGGGTGATATTGGAAGGGATAAAAACGAGGAGTGGGGGTGAAGAAAATAAGAGAAGGAGTAAAAAGAGGAGGGGGGAAATATTGGGAGAAAGATATTCCGTTGAAATGAGGGGAAATTAAGGGGAGTGGGGAAGTGATAATAACATGAGTAGGTGGAACGGAATAGGAGAGGGTGGGGAGGGGAGGGAGAAAAAAGGATATAACCTTTTCCGATATGCCAATTTTTTTTTTTTTTTTAATAATCAAAAAATTTTTCCGATTGAAAAAACTTCTAGAAAAAAAATTTAAAAAAAAAAAAAAAAATCTACGACCGGAAATGACGCGTAATTTTTTCATTATTATTATTATTATTATTATTATTTTCTTTTCTTCGTTTTATTTTTTTTTAATTAGTTAAAATCGAAAAAGGTGTGTGTGTGCGTGAGTGCGCGTGATATAAAAAAAAAAAGTTAATCTTACGTAAAATTTATTCAATCGCGTTCCGGTTTTAAAATACGCGTTAACCAATTTTATTATTATTATTTTTTTTCCCCAAAAATAAAAATAAAATTATAATCTCTCGTAACCTTTAACCTTTTATATATATACACAATCCAGCACGGAATTAAAATTTTGTATAAAAGTTTTTTCGATGAGGTTTTAACAAAAGGTTTAACCTCATGCATATAACACGAATCAATTAAAAATTAACATTTTCAATCAATAGTTTTATTATTATTATTATTATTATTATTATTATTATTATTAATCGTCTGTCAAAGGTTTCGACGAGATTATAAAGATATTTAATAATTATTATATTTTAATACATTTTCCTTTTATTCTTTTCCTTTTACACATTTTCCGGGTTTCGTATAAAATAATTGAAAAATACAAACAAACAACAAAAAACAAAGTCTTCCATCTTTCTTTCAGTAATAACAATTCATTTTTATTAAATACAATGACGTCATCAATTAAAAAACAATATGGCGGCCTAGATTGTTTTTTTTTTTTTTTTTTTTTTACAAGTTTCCGACGCGAATTCATTTTTCTTAACGGTTTTCAAACACGACACCGATTGATTGAGTAAAGAAAGGGGAAGGATGAGGAGGGGAGGGAGAGGGAGGGAGGGAGGGGAAGGGAAGAATTCAGATCAAGGTCGAGGTCGAGTTCAAGGTCAAATTAATAAACGATCGAATGATGATTTTAAACGAATTACGATGAAGGTTACGACGTGGGGTTTCGTTCCGAAAATTTAGTTTTTTTTTTTGGGGGGGAAGAAGGGGGGTAAAGACACTAATAGGTATAAGCACGTGATGGGGAGCGACATTTTCATAATGAATTTCCCCCATATTTTTTTTTAAACCGTAAAAAAAAAAATTTTTTTTTTTTGTGGTTTTCACGCAATTTATTTTTTTTTTTGCAGAACGTGATTAATGCGTTCAAACGTTCGTTTTTCCGGAGAAACCCGAGGGGGGAAGGAAAAGAGGAAGGAGAAGAAGGGGAGTGAGGAGGGGAAAGGGAAAATCGTTTTAAAAAAAAATTTTTTTTTTCTTTATGTTTCGTATCGTTAATTATTAATAGCTCGTTAACTGAAATTTGCGGCAATAAAAAATTAATTAATTACGGATATACATATAAATATTTTTTGTTACTCGCCGGAAGTTGTAAAAAAAAAAATTAATGACGTCATAAGTAAAAAAAAAAAATTTTTTTTATGAATCGATTATGAATGACCACAAATTCAAATGACTTCTTCGACACTTAAATATTCCGATTCGAAAAGTTCTAGAAAAAAAAAAAAAAAGAAAGAAAAGCACTCGAGACGATTTTTCTTTTTTTTATGGAAAAGCAGTAAATTTCATTGGTAACGCATTAATTCAAGTAATTGCTGTGGAAAATTCTATCGAAATAAATTTTCCATTTTTTTTTTTACTAAAAAAATCCGTTTAAACCAGAAGTTAAACGATTTAAAAGAAGAAAAAAAATGGGGGGAGAGAGGGGAGTTGAAAATAATTTTTTAAAATTCATTCTCCCTCGGGATTTTTTCCTATCAAAAATTTTGATTTCTATTATTATTATTATTATTATTGTTTAAATAAAAAATGAAATTTGAAAATTATTGTTGTTATCATTTTAACTAATGACGGTTCGAGTTATAATTAATTATGTTAAATTAATATTTTAAAGAGGAGTTTTAAATAAATGTGATTTCCTCTATCTCTCTCTCTCTCTCTCTATCTCTCTCTCTCTCTCTCTCTCTTTTTTAAAATTCTATCTCTGTTTCTTTTTTTACCTTTTTCTACTCTTTTCTATATTAGTTTTTTTTAGTCAATCAAAATCATTTTCTATTTGTCTTTTCTTGTCTTTCTTTCTTTATCTTTCTACTATTCTCTATGTATTTCCCTTTATTTCTTCCTTAATGTTTCCTTTTCTTTCTCTCTCTCTCTCTCTTCTCTCCTGTCTTCTTCTTTTTCTTTCATTTCTTCCCTCTTTCTCCGTCTCCTACCACTCTTACTCTATCTCTTTCTTTCTTTCGGACTTTCTCATTTTTTCTCTCTAGCTCTCTCTCTTTTTTCTTTACTTCTTTCTTTCTATTTTTTTTCTCTCTCTTCCCTTCTTTCTTCTTTTTCTTTTGCTTTCCCTTAGTTCTGCCTCTCTTTCTTATAATTTTTACCTTCTTTCGTCTCTTCCTCTTTCTCTGTAGCTCTAACTCTCTCTCTCTCTCTCTCTCTCTTTCTTTCTTTCTATCTCTATTAATATTTATATTTTTTTCTTTTTGCCTTTTTATTTATTCTCTCTATTTCTTCTCTTTTTCTCTCTATTTTCCGAGTCCTCTCTATCTTTCTTATTCTGCCTCTCTAGCTCTCACTCCCTGTCTTTTTATTTCTCTATTTCTTTCTATTTTTCTTTCTGTATCTTCCCTTCTCTCTTCTTCTTCTGCTATCCCTTTTTTTCTGTCTCTCTATCTCTTAATATTTCCATTTCTTTCTTTTTGTCTTCTTATTTATTTCTCTCCCTGTTTCTTTTTTTCTCTTCTTCCGTCTCTCTCTTTCTCATTCTGTTTCTCTATCTCTCTCTTCCTCTCTTATTATTTCTCTCTCTTCTTCTGCTTTCCCTTCTCTCCCTCTCTTCCTCTCTTAATATTTCCATTTTTTTATTTTTGTCTTATTTATTTTGGTTTTTTATTTATATCTTCATTTTTTTTTTACTCTACCTCCGTCTCTCTCTTTTTTTCTCTCTCCCTTTCTTTCTTTTATTATTTTTTTCTTTCATTTTTATTCATTTAAGAAGGTAGAAAAAAAAAGAAATTCAAAAAAGTAAAATTTAAAAATTTTCCCTTTCCTTCTTTTTCTTTTTATTTTATTTTATTTTTTTTTGCATTCAAAGTTTTACTTGCATTCGTGCGTGCGTGTGTTTGCGTGTTTCCGTGCGTTTAAATGTGCGTGTAAAAAAGCGACAAAATGAAAAAAAGAAAGAAAATTTCTTTCCATCAGCACACACACACACTCCCCTCCCCCTTCGCGTTTTATTTTCCTCCGTCAAAGCCATCATTTTTCCTACGTTTTATTTTCTTCGGTCTGAAAATTCATTTGTCAAATTTTTTTCTTTCTTTCGCCATCTTTTTTTTCTATTCTATTCTATTTACCTGAACGCGTAAATTTTTTTTCCCGCCATTTTCTTTCTTTTTTCTTTTTGGAAAAATTAAATTTTCCGTTTGTTATCAATCAATATTATCAATAAATAATAATAATAATAATAATTATCCGAAAATAAATATTAAAAAAATGTCCACAAACGTTTTTAGCTTTTTACCGTCGCGATGATAATAATAATAATAATAATACGTAATATAAAATTACTGGAAAAAATTTTAAAAACCTTTTTACCCCTCCCTCCCCTCATTTCACTCCCCGCCCTCATCTTCCTCCCTCTTAAAACAAACGTGGATAAAGTTTTATCCGTTTGGGAAAATAAAAATTAACTGCATAATTAAATTTAATGTCGGAATATAAAAAAATCTGGAACCGAAAGATTTTAAGGAGAGGACAAAAAAAAAATCGGTTGTTGAAAAAAGCAAAAGGCAAACAAAGAGAACGAACAAACGGTTTCCGACGGAAGTGAAGTAAAAAAAACAAAATAAAAAAAAATAAAAAAATTTTTTTATTTTTATTCCTGCGTGCAAGTTACGCCTTTTAACTGCATTCAAAGGTTTTTTTTTTTTTGCAGATGGAAAAATTGAAAAAAGACAGAGAGAGACAGAGAGAGAGACAGAGAGTGAGAGAGGTAGATGGAGAAAACAAAATGGAAAATTCTGACGTTATAAATCCCGTAAACGATTTTTCATATTGATAAAAATTTAAATTAAATGTGACGTAATAAAGTCAAACGATAAAAAATAGTAGAGGACAGTCACTCTCTCTCTCTCTCGTCCTTTTACTACTAATTATCCAACTGGAGAAAATGTTAATTAAAAATTTTTTTTTTTTTTTTAGTTTATCTTTCTCACCTTGTTTTGTTTATTAAACGTTAAAGGAATGAATAGAGAGAGAGAGAGAGAGAGAGAGAGGAAATGGAAAGGAGAGAGAGAGGAAATGGAAAGGAGAGAGAAAAATGGAGAGGAAAAAAAGAGAAGAAGACGGAAGAGAGAAAGAAAAGTAGAGGAAAAAGAGAAGAGAGTAGGGAAGAGAGAGGGAAAAAGTTAGAGAAAGAGAGATAGGAAATGGAAGGGAGAGAAAAGGTAGAGAAAATGGAAAAGAGAAGAGGAAAGAGAGAAAGAGATAGAGAAATTTTTGCGAATAAAAACAATTTTCTAAAGACACGTCACGCGTTCACTTAATTTTAAATACTTAACATTATCATTATTAGTTTTTTCTTAAAATCTGTCATTCGATTTAAAAAATAAAAAAAAACTCATTTTCGTATTTGATATTTCCGTTAATTAAAAAAAAAATTATTATTATTATTATTATTATTCTCCTTCCACATTCAGAAATTTTTTTTTTTTTTTATTATATTTCACCGGTCTTAAAAATATTTTTCCAGTTTTTTTTTTTGAAAATTTTGTTTAACCGTCGTCGTCGATTATTTTAACGCGCATGAGCGTCAGCCAAGAAAAAAAAACAAAATGGCCGCCACGCGTTTAAAAAAATGTCAGGAAAGAAAAAAAAAAAAATTCGACAAAATAATTTTTAAAAAATTCAAACGAGTGGAACCGTCATTAACACAAAACTTTGAAACGTTTTTCCAACATTTTCCTTTCTTTTCTTCCTTTCTCCGAACACAATATTAAAAAAATTTTTTAAATTTTTTTCCAAGATGGAGAAAATACTAATACTAATAATAATAATAATAATAATAATAATAATAATAATAATAATAATAATAACGGTTTAAACATTTGGAAAATATTTTAAAATTTAAAAAGTAAACGGTATCGTATTCATTTTGTATTTATTCCCTATACTCTTAACCTTGTTTATTTACTCTATGAAATTTTATTTCAAAAAAAAAAAAAAAACTTTTTTCGCGTTATTATTATTATTATTATTGTTATTGATATTATTATTATTATTGATATTATTATTATTATTATTATTATTATTATTATTATTATTATTATTATTATTATTATTATTATTGTTATTGATATTATTATTATTATAACATAATAAACGACGAATACGAAAAGAAGAAGAGTTTTCTTTTTTCTTTTTTTTTATGGTTAATTTTACGACGATTTCATTGGTTAAATAATAAATTTATTATTATTATTATTTTTTTAAATGGAAAATCGTTTTTTTCTTCTGCTTTTGCTTCTGTTTTTTTTTTCTTATTCACTTATAAAAACTTTTTTATAATAACAAAAAAAAAAAAAAAATACGTTAAACGTTATTTTTAAACGATTTTTTGTGAAAAATGAAAAAAAAAAAAAAAAAACTTTTTGAGTTTTTGTCAAACGAACGGAATAATAATAATGATTAATTTTTTTTTTTTTTTTTTTTTTATAAATGACGAAACGTTCGAAACAGAAATTTTTATAAATGATAATAGTTTTAAAAAAAAAAAAAAAAATTTTTTTGACAAAGGAATTGTTTAACTTATGAAAAGGAAATTCAATGGAAAGTTTTTTTTTTTTTTTTGGTAAATGGTAAATAATAAATTTACCTCAGAAAATTTTTTTCAGGAAAAAGGATCCGCGATTGGTCAATTTTTTACTTTTTGACCTTTTAGAAAAAGGAAGGAAATGAGAACAACCGCTAGTAGGTCCTTAACTGTTTTCGTTATTTGTTTCGTAATTTGTTACATTTAGGGAGAGGAAGAGAGAGAGGGGGGGGGAGAGAGAGAGATAGAGAGAGAGAGAGAGAGAGAGAGTGAGAGAGAGAGGAACACTTTTGGAAGTGTATAACACCTAAGGAGAGAAAGAAATTTGAATTCGAACGCAATGCGTTGTGTAATACGTCGTAACTTGCGGTTTTCACCCTTGTAAGATATTTGGGAGGAGGAAAGGGGGGGGGGAGGTTGAAAATGAAAGATGGAATTTTACTCCGTCGGAATGAAACTAGAAATTCCAAACCCACTTAAAACTTAATCAAAATCATTTCTTTCAAATATTAAGCCGCCATTTTGTTTTTTCTTCTAGTTTCTGTTGTAACAATCAAAATCTTTCTTTTCGTATTTTGTCCCTAACCAAACAAATCACCAAATATTAATCGTTAGTATTAAACGCATCTACCTAACTTCGAGAACCTTCTGCACTCTTCTTTCCTCCATCTTGTAATTATAAGAAAATCATAAAAGCATCTCAAACGAAAACGCACACACACGGCAATTCTATCGACCTTCTAACACTTTACAACAACCACGTCGAAATCGTGGCACAAACCACTACGCATAACCTAACCTCAACCTAACCTAATCTTGTTTAAACGAATCCCATTAAAAAAAAAAAATTTTTTTTACCGTATTCCCATAATTTTTAGTTTTTTCTACTGACACTTAATAGTTGTAATAAATTTAACAACAATTTATTTATTACCCTCTCTCTCTCTCTCTCTCTTTTAAAAACCGAGTAATATTATTATTATTATTACGAGTCTTTTAAAAACTCAAACCGTAAAATTAAATAATTAATTGTTTTTTTTTTTTTTTTTTTCACATTCTATAACCACGACATAAATTTTTTTATTACTTAAAATTACATATAATTAATTGAATTCTTACTTGGTTTTATCCGTTTGTACACAGTCGATGATGATGACGTTTTGAGTACGTTATCACGTGACACCACGTTATCATCAACACAAAACGTTTGAATTTTTTCTTGCATTTTGAGCGTACCAATAATTCAATGCGCATTGACATAATGAAAAAATTAGGAGGACGCAATAGAGAGTCGCACCCACCCAACAATTCAAAGCGTTCTGAAAAATAAAACAGTAATAATAATGATAATTATAATGATAATAATAAAATATGTGAAAAAAAAAATAATATGAAGGAAAAGGTCAAAAGGTTATTCATTATAATTTTACAGCGTCATATCCGGATTCTAAATTTTTATAAAATTCCGTGAGGTTCGTCAGCGGATGATTATTTTCCAAAAGGTGGGATTCAGGTACGTCATCGACAAACGCGAGACTCCTTATGTGAAACAACAATTGCATCGTGCCTAATTGTATGATTCCCCAAGCGCTTAAAACGCAACAACAAACGGCCGTTTTTATTCCCAAACATTTTAAATGCAACATAACCTTTGTTTTCTTCCTCTTACTTTTCCTCCTCCTATTATTATTATTATTATTATAAACAACAAAATCGATAATAATAATAATAATAAATATCAAACATGTTTGTTTGTTTTTTTTTTTTTTTTAAATTCAATATGGCGACGATTATTTTATGTTTACGTTTTTTTTTTTTATTTAAATCAAAGGAATTTTTTTTTTTTTTTTGTTAAAAAATTTTCCTTTCAATTTTGTTTTTCCTGTCGGGAAAAAAATTTTTTTTATCGTCAAAGGAAAATCATTTTACCTTTTTTTTTTTTAGGCGTTTTCCTTTTTTTTCCTTTTCATTCTAGAAAATTCCACCTGTCTAACTTTTTATTCTTATTCTTTTGTTCTGTACGTTTTATATGTTGCGCATTCTGTCTATCCAGGAGGATTCCTTTTGGAAACTGGAAAGAAAAAAAAAACATAAAATAAAATACTTTTTTCCTTTTTTTTATTACATCCTCTCTCTCTCTCTCTTCTTGTTTTTTTTTTTTTTTTTTATCTACGCGTTCGTTCGATTTTCGATTCGCTTTTTTTCTTTTTTTTTTTTTTTTTATCTATTTAACGTTTCGTGTCTTCGTATACGTAAAAATTTATGACTTTTAAAGCAATTATTCCTGTTGCTGTTGGAGGAAAAAAAAAAAAAAACTTTTATTATGGTATGAAAAAGTCTTTTTTTCCTTTTTTTTTCCCTTTTTTCCTTTTTTTACCTAATTAAATTCAAACCGTTTCCATTGTTTTACAGATTTATTACTTTAAATAAATAAATAAATAAAAAATCCGTATAAAGTTAAGTGCGTAAACGCGAGAAGAAAAGGAAAAAAAGAAAGTGGCAGCAGAAGGAGGGAGAGGGGAAGGGGAAGAGGGGAGGGGGAAACACGCGAAAAAACACAATGTGTTTAAGATGTATGTTTATGTTTTAAAAACTTTCGCATTTAATTTTTTTTTTTTTTCGCGATGCTTTTAAAATTTATTCTAGAAAAAAAAAAAATTTTCTTTTTCTAAGCCTTTTTACGGAATTTTTATATATATATTTAAAAGGTAACCAAATATTTTAAGTGTTTACAACAACAACAACAACAACAAACAACAAACAACAACCTTTTAGTCTCTCTCTCTCACTCTATCTCCCCCTCGTTATAAATATATATATATAAAAATTCATAACCTTTTTTTTTTAAAAATTCCTTTTCTACCTTTCCTTTCCCTTCACATCATTTTCCTTTTTCTACAAAACCTTTGAGACGATTTAACAAACAATAATACGATTTTATTAAAAAAAAAAAAAATTATTTTTCCGATGAATAAACACATTTAGACAACAACAACAACGACAAAAAAAGAGGAGGAAGTGGAAGAAGAAGAAAAACGTTGACAGTGATTTATGTTTACGAAAGAGACAAACATAACAAACAAACAATACCTGACAAGAGCACAGCATCTCCTGAAATAAAAACTTTTTAAAATTGTCCGGAAGTGGAAAAAAATTCGAAGCGGGAAAATAACGGAAATTTATTTATTTAAATCAATATTATGTGAATGAATGAACGAATGTGTTTCCGGTAGAAAATGCGAGAATGATATCTGAACGTGAAATTAATTTTTTTTTTTTTTACATTTTCCGCTTTTCCGATTCGCTACGCACGATTCGCCGTCGCCACTACCACCTCCGCCACATACACAACCGCCGATTTCCTTCGTGTTTTAATGAGATACTCACGAAATTTTCCGACAAAATTTTTCCGACGCCACCGTCAAATTTAAAATTATCGTCAACCGCCGCCGCCGCCACCACAACCGCCATTTTTTTTCGTTTAAATAATTTTTTGTTTAACTTGAAAATTTTTTTTTGGGAAATTTTAAATTACGACACGCACGTACTCGAATTTTCCGGCGGTTTCCGGTTGTTTTTCTATTTTCATTCCCTTCCGAAACCACCGGTGCCATTTTCGCCAAATTTACCACCATCGATTTCCCTCATATTAATTATTTTTAATTTGAAATTCACGTTTGAAATACGATACATCATCGATCGAATTCCTCCCCCCCACTTTTTTTTTTGTTCTGGAACGATTTGGGATTGAAATTTGTTATTTGTAATTGTTAACTCAAAATTTTCCAGGAAAGTTTTTGATGCAGGAAAAAAAAAAAAACTTTAACGCGTGAGAATAAAGGTCAAGAGGTTAAGAATTACATTAAAAAAATGATAGAGTATTAAAATTTTAACGAGACGACGGGATAATCGATATGATTTCCTTTCTCTCTCTCTCTCTCTCTCTCTCTCTCTCTCTCTCTCTCTCTCACTTTCTTTCTAAAATTTTCTTCAGAAAGTTTAAAAAAATTTTTTTTTTTTTTACTCTTCAATTAGTAGGCGGGAAAATTTTTTTTCTTTTTTTTTTTTCTTAATTGTTTTTTTAATATGAACTTAGTTTCGTTCACACTAATTTTCACTCTCTTTCTCTCTCTCAACTACTTTTCTATCCCTTCATTTTTTTTCTCTTTCTCTCTCACTTAAACTATCATATTTCTTCATTTCTCTCTTTTTCTTTCTCTCACTTTAATTTTTCAAAATTTCTTCATTTTTCCTTCCTCTCTCTTATTTTCATATTTTTTCATTTTTTTTCTCTCTCTCTCTCTCTCTCTTTCTCACTTTCACATTGTAATTCCTATATTTTCTCTCTCTTTCTCTTTACTACTTTTCTATTCCTTTATGTTTTCCTTCTTTCTCTCTCTCACCCACTTTAACTTTTCCTTTTCCTTCAATTTCTTTTTCTCTCTCTCTCTCTTTCTCTCTAATACTTTCACATTCCTTCATTTTCTCTCTCTCTCTCTCTCTTTCTCTCTCATTTCACATCCTTTCATTTTCTCTGCCTCTCACTTCTTCACTTTCAAATCCCTCCATTTTCTCTTTTTCTCTTTCTCTCTATTACTTTCCATTCCTTCATATTTTCCCTTTTTCCCTCTCTCACTCACTTTAAATTTCCCTTTTCCTTCAATTTCTTTCTTTCTCTCTATCTCTCTCTTTCCCCCCCACTTTTTTTCGCACACACGCACGCATACTAGCGCGCTCTATGTGAAAAAACTTTCGTTTTATATATTAATTAATATTATCCAGTGCAAAGAGGTTGACAAAAATTTTAGCAATTAAATAAAAAATTTATCATCGTTTTTTTTTTATCGGTTGTTTTTGTCGTTGTTGTTGTTGTTGTTCTCGTTTGCACTGTACAATACTCTAAATATATAAAAAGAAATATTTAATTCCACCTAAAGAACGCTATCGTATTATTATTATTATTTTCCATAAAAAAAAAAAGAAAAACGTTATTTTTAAAAAAATATCATCATCATCATCATCATCACGATCGTTAAGATAATAGAAAATTTTCAATTTCCGGCCGTTATTTTAACGATAATTATTATTATTATTATTATTTTTTCATAGTTTCTTATCATTTTTATCAGTAAATATCGAAAAAATTTTATTTACGTGATTACGATCGAATTTTAAAAAAAAAGTTTTCAACTTTGTAACGATTACGAATCGATTTTCACCGGATAAGGTGGAGGGGAAAAAAGAAAAATGGCGGGAAAATTATATTTTAAAAAACTGATTACGTCATCGTCGTCGTCATCGTCGTCATCGTAACGGTTAAAATTATTAAAAACGTGTAAGAATTTTAAAAAAAAAAAAAAAAAATGCGGGAAAATATTTTACAATTAAATTATTAAAATGATGTTTTTTTTAAAAGAGAACATGAAGAAGAAGATGAAAAAGAAGAAGAAGAATGTTCTAGAAAAAAACGTTAAAAAGATGAATAATTTTTTTTTTTTTTTTGGGAAAAATTTAATGATGAAATTTAAGGTTTCAAAAAAAAAAAAAAAAAAATTACCGAAGATAACGAAGCCGTGTTAAAAAAAAAAATTTTTTTTTATAAATTAATCGAATATTCTAGAAACCTTATCCGGGTGAAAAATAATATTCAAAAATTTTTCCCATGAAAAAAATTATTAATCTAATCACGTCTTATTTTTAGAATGAAATCCGCTTACCGAACTTGATAAGTTTTTCTTCCTCCTCTTTTTTTTTCCCTCCCTCCTCCTCCTTTTCTTCCCCTTCCTCTCCCTTATCCATCCTCGTCTTAAAAGAAAAAAAAAAAAAGTTTCACGTTTCGAAATTTAATTTTTCAAATAAAAAAAAAATTTTTTTTTTCCGCGAAAAAGAAAAATTTAATTACGATGTTAAAATTAAAGAGTGGTAATTATTATTATTATTATTATTTATTTAATAGGTTATGAATGAACGTTAATTTCCGCTAAAGTTCGCTATTCTAAAACCACGTCGAAAATTTTTTATTATGTTATGATTTTTATAAAAAAAATTTCACGTCCGACATTTTGTTTTGTTTTTTTTTTTGATTTCTATCTACGTAAATTTAATTAAGTTTAAAAAGTTATTATTATTATTTAGTTTTGATTTGAAAAATGATGAAAAAAAAAAAAAACAAAATTTCTTCTGACACGTTTCCGGTTTTTTAATTTTTTTTTTTTTTTTTTTTGAAAATACGTTAAATAAAAATTTCAAAAAAAAAAAAAGAAAAAAAAATGTAAAATGAAATAAATTTTTTTATTATTTCCACGTCAAATTTTATTCGGATGAAGGAGGTTGAATGAGGAGTAGAAGGAGAAGGAGAAGATAAAGAGGAGTAGAAGGAGAAGGAGGAAGATAAAGAGGAAGATAAGGAGGAAAAGGAGGAGAAAGAGAAGAAGGAGGAGAAAGAGGAAGAGAAGAAGGAAGAGGAAGTGAAAGAGAAGGAGGAAGAGGAGAGATTAAAAAAAAAAACGCGCCATGTTTAAAACTGTGGAAAATGATGATGGCGGCGGAAAGTAAGCGAAAACGAAGAATCGTCGAGATTGTCGATGACGCGGATAGCGGAGGCTGCGATGAAAAATTGACGACGTGAAAATAAATTTTTTTTTTTTCTCATCATTTTTCAAAAAAAAAAAAAAAAAAAAAAAAGAAATTTATTATTTTCGGGTTGTTTTTATTGGTTTTTGATTTAATAAAATTTTAAAATTGTAAAAATTGAATTTCTCTATCTCTCTCTCTCTCTCTCTCTTTCTCACTCTCGCGAATTTTTAAACTTTCTAAAACTGTGAGAGAAAATCGTTTTAAATTATTTCATTTCATTATTATTATTATTATTATTATTATTGGTTTTTTTTTGGGTGACGTAGGAAAACATTCTACGCTCAACCGAGGTTTTGAGATCTAAGGATTATTTTTTTTTTTGTAAATTTGATGCTTGTATCGACCGGAAACGGTATCGAATAATTTCATTTTGATTTTCAAACGAGAGAAAAAAAATTCCTTTGTTCTGGAAAAATCTTTTCCGGGAAATTCGGAATCGTTTTACTTTTTTTTTTTTGAAATCTATTCGAATCCATGTTTTTTTTTTACATATTCTAACGAATATTTATTACTTTTCCACATTTTCCCTATCGGTTTTCTTTCTTACACTTCCGTTTGTGATACAATCCCCCCCCCCAAAAAAAAAGGATCGATCGAAACCTCATCAAACCTGTAGGATCACCTTTCTAACCTAATATTTTCTGTCTCTTTCTCTCACTCACTCAAATTATTTCTTCTTCTTTTTCCAAAAACCTTTCCTAACTCATCATCATTATTACTTAACGGATATTAAATTTTCTTTTTTTCTTTAATGACGTCACTACCGATATATATTTTCAAATGATATGTTCATCCTTTTCTTTTTTTAAAAAATTTCAACCCTTAAGGTATGTAATTTATGAAATAGAAAATTTGATGATGATGATGATGATAATGATGATTATGATGATAATGATAATGACGATAATAATAATAATAATTTTCTTTTTTTTTTAAATTTTTCATTTTACCCCCGACAGTCAGGTTACGTTTAAAGAAAAAAAAAAGTGTGTGCGTGTTTGCGTGTGCGTAAATAGTACGTGTGGGGTGAAAGGGGAATAGTGGGGGGGGTTAACAAACCGAAAACTTTTGAAAAAAAAAAAAAATGTTTTAAAAATGATGTCTGTATGAAAGTTTTTTTTTTTTTTTTCTATCTGGAATAAAAATCTATTATTCATCATATTACGACAAAACGTGTCACGAATTAAAAATATAATTTCCGATAATAAAAAATTTTTTTTTGCGAGGTTGCGACGCAAACGTTAAAAAAAAAAAAAATTGGCAACCTTGGAAAAAAAAAAATTTTTTTCGCGCGAATCATTTGACGTTAATCGTAATTCCAAAAAAAAAAAACCAAAAACGTTTCACGTACAGACAATGAAATAATAGAAGGCAAAAAAAAAAAAAATGGCCTCCGAAAACCTTTTAACCTTACCTAATCATATTCCTAAAACCTTTTTTATTTTGACGAGTGAACAAAAAAAGGATGCATATGTGATGATGAAATCCTTTTATATCCCCTTTTTCCTCCTCCTCCTCTTTCTGTCGATGTCAATTTTTGATTTTTTTTTTAAATTTTTGAATTGTTAAAAAAAAAAAAATATTCCCTCCTTTTTTATCTCCGTTACGTCATTTCTACCAACCTTAAAAAAAAAAAAAAAAAAAAAAACTTAAATTAATTTTTGTTACTTTTTTTTTTTTACTTACTCAAACATTACTTTCCCCCTCTCGCTTTCCCCCCCTCCCCGTTGTTCGTTTGTCGACACATTTCCGACTATTTTTAACTTTTTATATATATATATTTTTTTTAATAAAATTGTCGGGGAGTCTTATTAAAGAGAACAAAAAAAATCCGCGAAGACGAAAAAATAAAAATAAATTAATTTCAATTACGACGCGAACGAATTTTTTTTTTTTTTTTTATTCCAGCAGCGAACTTTTCTTTGTTTTACTTTTCCAGTCGCGAAACAAATGACTGGAACGTAATATTAATAATAATAATAATAATAATTTTTAAAACGTTTCGCGACGGAAAGTAATAAAAAAAAAAACTGATTTTTTTTTTATTTAATTACTTTAAAAAAAGGTGGAAAAAACAGTCAGAGCAGCCAACGTTAGAATACAAAAAAAAAAAATGTTTCGAAACAATTTTATTAATTATTTAAGTTTTGAAACGCGTTTGGGAAAAAATGAAATACGAAAAGTAAAAAAAAAAAAAAAAAATTATTTTTTTTTCTTTTCTTTTTAACTTTTTCCCTCTCTCTCGCGCCTCCCCCCCAAAAAAAATTTTGCCGTTCATTGCGTTCCCCCACCCTCACCTCACTTCCCACTTTCCCGCCCATTCGCCGCCATTGTTACATTTCAGTTTTTAAATGAATCGTAAAAAACAAAAACACCAACAAAAACCTTTTGAGATGTATAAAAAAATAATGCGTTCAACGCATACAAAATTTTTCGCTGCTTTCGACTTTTTTTCTTTTCTCCCACCCTTTCACTCGACCACCTCCCCACCTCGCTCGAGTAGGAAAAACGAATATAAAAAAGCCTCCCCACCTTTCTCGGGAGAGATAAAAAAAGAAAAAAAAATTTCTTCCACTTTTAAATTTTCCTTTTTTTTTCTTTCGGTTTTCAAATTTTCCGGTTATGGTCTTTATCATATAGAACCGACCGACCGTGACGTCATCATTTTCCATAGCAAAATTTTTTCATGGTATGATATTACACATAAGACCGTTTATGAAAACGGAAGTGAGAGAAACGTGTTTTATTATGACGTCATCATTATTTTTCTTTTTTTTTAACGGAAACCTAACCTTTCCGGTTACGCCAAAGAAAACTTTTTTTTTTTTAATAGAAAAAGGAAGGAAAAAGTTAAAAAAAAAAAGAAAAAAGAAAATTACCGGGGCGAGGTAATAATAATAAAAGAAAACTCTTACTTATTTATTAATTACCGGTGAAAGAGAGTTTTAAATTATGGTATTAAATTTTCAAAAAAAAAAAAAAGAAAAAAGGAAAAAGATTTTTAAGAATTCAAACGACTCCATTTTCTTTTTCTCATCCTTTCCCCTTCCTTTTTATTCTTCCTTCTCATCTTTTTTTCCTTTTTTGTAACGGTTTTTGACGTTTTACGAACGAGGGTTTAAATTTAACCAAAACTGAGTAGTCGGATCGATTTTTTCTCTCTCTCTCTCTCTTTCTCTCTCTGTTTCTCTCTTTTCGTTTATTTTCTTAAAAAAAAATATATATTCACTGCGAGAGTTACAAGAAAGAAAGAAAAAAAAAATCAAGAAGAGCTTGAGAAACAAATTAAAAGATGAATGTCGAGTGGTTTAAAAAAAAAAAAAAGTTTTTTTTTTTTCCTAGCTAAAGGAAAAGCTGGAGGCTTTTAATTTCCCTCGGGAATCCCTTATAAAAAAAAAAAATCCCAAAGTTTCTAAATAAGCCTCTGAATTTAACCTTTTCCATCCCTTTTAATAATATTATTATTATTTATATATAAATGTACGGTTGTATTAATAATGATAATAATAATTACTGTTGTCGTTTCTGTTGTTGTTTGTTGTTTGTTGCCGTAACAGTCATTACATTAATTACGCATTATTTTCTCTTATACACATTATTACCGTAATAAATTAAATTTTCAAACAAAAATTTTCTCTAATCGTTTCCGGTTCCTTTTTGAGTTTTTTATTTTCTTTGAAATTTTCCTTTTATTATTATTATTATTATTTTCATTTCTGATCGTGTTGTTTATGTATTTTCATTTTCCAAAATTCTAACGGATTCCACTGGAAGTAATTCTATTAAATATCCTCGAGGAAAATTCCACGACTGATTTCCTGTAGTAGGATGATTTCTTCCGGTTTTTTATCGTGGCACGATTTTAAATTTTGAAAACCGAAAATGACCGGAAACGTTTCCGTGTTCTTACATTCTAATTATTATTTTGTTTTTAATTTTCTGAACTATTTTCCGCTTTTTGATTTCCGTGTGTGTGTGTGTAGAGAAACTTCAGTTAATTTAGTTGTCGCACTTCTGACACGTTTGTTTGTCGTATAGAACGAAGCTAATGTCTTAATCCCGAATTTGATCCTTGCTTTGATCCTTCCTTTTCATCCTCTCCCAATTCCAGTAATTTTGTTGTCCATTCCAGAATATTTATATTCCGCCAATCGTTGATCATCTCAATGATCAATTGTTTCAAATTCTCACGAATATTATTATTATTATTAATAACTATTTAATAACGACAATTCGTCACGTCTTTATCCCGATCCCTAAGGAACATATGCTTCCATATGCTTGCATCCCGTCTTTTTATAATCTAAAGAGACCATCTTACTTCTGACGTGAAATCCAGAGATAGGAACATTTGCGGTGAAGTTGTTTCAAATCGAAACAAGAAGAAAAATTTATTTCCGGTTCCGTTTTGATGTTGTTCTTATGAAAGCCACTTACAATTATTATTATTATTATTACGTTTGAAAACGTTTAAATTAATTGTAAATTATATAGGATTATAATTAATTGCAACAACGAATCGAACGTTTTATTTACTCTATGGTAATTGAATTAATCTTTAAGAGGATACGAAAAAGGGTTATTATTAACAATAATGCGTATTATTGAAATTTTTTTTTTTTTAGAAAAACCACGATTAACATAAGTTAAAAATGATAAAACGATATCATTTTATATTTATTAAACTCCGTTTTTAGAAAAACCTTTTCCGATTTTTTACATTTCCATTTCCTGTTCCGGAATTTTTGTTTTTGTTTTTTTTTTTTTTTTTTTTTTTGCGTTTGAAAAAGATGAAACCAAACATATTCGCATTTTCCTATTTCCTTTTTTTTTTTTAAATTAAAAACGATTCGGGTTCAAAAGTTCAAAGTTCAAAAAAAAAAAAAAAAAAATTTAAATTGACTACTCTTCTCTTATTCGTTTTTACCTTCTCCCCCTTTTTTTTATAATTTTTCAATCGCATTAATTTGAAATTTACCAACTGGGGGGGGGAGGGAAATGATGATGACGTCATAAAACGTTTTTACTTATAAATAAAAAAAAATCGTACGAGTTTTAAAATGCGTAAGAAAACATTTTTTAAAATTAATTAATTATTAATTATTAACTGAAATTTGTAATTTAAATTTTATTAATTAATAAGTAATTAATAATTCATACCCCCTTTATTTTCCCCCCGCGAAAAGCGCTGTTTTTTTTTTTTTTTTGTAACGATAAAAAATCGTTTTCGTCATTATTACTCATCAATTAATAATTACTAATAATAATTAACTAATTATTAATAATAATAATAATAATAAATTTGGAGATGGTAAAACAAATTGTTTTTTTTTCTTTGGGGGGAGGGGAGGAGAGGGAGAAAACGTTACAGCGTTTTTTTTTTTTTGTTTAACGACGAAGATTATTATTATTATTATTGCTCTGTTTTAATTACCGTGGTTAAATTTTTTTTAATTTAATTTTATTTTTTTCTCGTAAAGTTTTTACGTAATGGCGGGTTAAATAAAAAAAAAACCCTCAAGAAAATTAATTTTAGGCAAACAAAAATAATAATAATAATAATAATAATAATAAATAATTTATTAAAATAAATTATT
>NW_002987155.1:604055-605385 GCF_000006295.1 Pediculus humanus corporis
AAAACGAATATAAAAAAGCCTCCCCACCTTTCTCGGGAGAGAAAAAAAAAGAAAAAAAAATTTCTTCCACTTTTAAATTTTCCTTTCTTTTTTTTTCCCGTTTTCAAATTTTCCGGTTATGGTCTTTATCATATAAAACCGACCGACCGTGACGTCATCATTTTCCATAACTAAATTTTTTTGGGGGATGATATTACACATAAGATCACTTATATAATTTCACTCACTCGATCATATCAATTATTATTATTATATTAAAATCGTATTTAATAATTATAATCGATCGACAACCGATAAAATCAATCGATCAATCAATCAATCAATCTTTTTTTTTTTATTACTCATATTTATAATTCATTAAATTCGCCCGGACAATAAATAAAAATAATAATTTGTTTTTTTTTTTCCCCCCACGCTCTATCCGCCATTAACCGTAAGTGCAACAAAACGAAAAACAAAATGGCCGACGATTGAATTTTAACGTTCGACCGTTATTTGTTTAAACTTTTCAATGTGCGTGCGTGCGTGCGTGGGGGGGGGGAGGAAGATGATAATAATAATAATAATAAAACGTCACATCAAACGAAGGTATTGCAACGCGAGGCATATGATTATGATTTTACGCGCCAAAATTATTTTAAATTTCGTTCAATCGAAGTGTAAACAATCGTTTATGAAAACGGAAGTGAAAGAAACGTGTTTTATTATGACGTCATCATTATTTTTCTTTTTCTTTTTAACGGAAACCTAACCTTTCCGGTTACGCCAAAGAAAACTTTTTTTTTTTAATAGAAAAAGGAAGGAAAAAGTAAAAAAAAAAAAGAAAAAAGAAAATTACCGGGGCGAGGTAATAATAATAAAAGAAAACTCTTACTTATTTATTAATTACCGGTGAAAGAGAGTTTTAAATTATGGTATTAAATTTTCAAAAAAAAAAAAAAGAAAAAAAGGAAAAAGATTTTTAAGAATTCAAACGACTCCATTTTCTTTTTCTCATCCTTTCCCCTTCCTTTTTTTTCTTTCTTTTTTTCCTTCTCATCTTTTTTTTCTTTTTTGTAACGGTTTTTGACGTTTTACGAACGAGGGTTTAAATTTAACCAAAACTGAGTAGTCGGATCGATTTTTCTCTCTCTCTCTCTCTTTCTCTCTCCGTTTCTCTCTGTTTCTCTCTTTTCGTTTATTTTCTTAAAAAAAAATATATATTCACGGCGAGAGTTACAAGAAAGAAAGAAAAAAAAAATCAAGAAGAGCTTGAGAAACAAATTAAAAGATGAATGTCGAGTGGTTTAAAAAAAAAAAGTTTTTTTTTTTTCCTAGCTAAAGGAAAAGC
>NW_002987155.1:605846-606928 GCF_000006295.1 Pediculus humanus corporis
AAAACGTTACAGCGTTTTTTTTTTTTTGTTTAACGACGAAGATTATTATTATTATTATTGCTCTGTTTTAATTACCGTGGTTAAATTTTTTTTAATTTAATTTTATTTTTTTCTCGTAAAGTTTTTACGTAATGGCGGGTTAAATAAAAAAAAAACCCTCAAGAAAATTAATTTTAGGCAAACAAAAATAATAATAATAATAATAATAATAATAAATAATTTATTAAAATAAATTATTTAATAGTCGTCGTTAAAAAAAAAAAAAAAAATCTCGTTCAATTTTGGTTTGTTTCCCCCCCCTTTTTTTTTTTTTAAACTAAATTAAATAAAATTGCTTGTTTGTTTGTTTGTTTGCCCGTTTGTTGCTTCGTTCGTTTGTTTTAGTTTAATATTGTACAAATTTAAAATTTAACCCTTTTTTTTTTTATCTCCATCCTTTTCTTTCTTTTACATTTTAATGTCATTTTACTCTCTCTCTCTCTTTATTTTTTCCGATAAAAAAAATGCTTAAGTGAAAAGTAAACATTTTGATTCGATACTTTTTTTTTTTTTTAAATAATTTTTATCCCTTTTTTACGCGCGTAAATTTAAAAAAAAAAGAAAACGCGAGTTTTAACGAGAATATGCGAGAAATCACGAGAAAACACGGGAAAAAACGAGAAAAAAAAATTTTTTTTTCTTTTTTAATTTTAATATTTAACGATGATTTGATTTTCTTTTTTTTATTATTATTATTATCCCCTCCTCCTCCTCTTCCTCCCGCTCTGTAATTTCTCCCCGCGTTATTTTTTTTTTTTCATTCCCCTCGCCACCGCCACGCGCGCACCAATACAACAACACACATTTTCGTCACGTTTTTTACATGTCTATGGTTTTTTTTTATTTCCTGTTTATTTGTGTATCCGTTTATTTGACGTCTATGGTTTTTTTTTAAAAATTATTTTCGAATTCGTTTCGTCTGTGGTCAAATATAAATATATATATTTTTTTTGGTCCAAGAACGTCCGTCGTTAAATTTAATTACATAACGTTCGTTGAAATTTTAATTTTTTTCCGTCCATTAACGACAAACTAAATAAAAT
>NW_002987154.1:0-1494 GCF_000006295.1 Pediculus humanus corporis
TCTTATATATATATATATATATATATATATATATATATATATATATATATATACATGTGAAATTTGCTTGTTTTGTAAAAAAAAAAATTAGTGTTACACATACTCTCGGTAAATATGGTCTATAATTTTATTATTATTATTATTATTATCATTATCAATTCGGATTAAAAAAAAATAAAAATGGCGATGTGAATATCAGTACTACTACTACCCGTAAATTTTATTTTATTAAAAAAAAAAATTCTGTGTGTATTTATTAATTTGGATTTACCCAAAATAAAAAAAAAAATTAGTTTGAAACGATTAAATTATTATTATTATTATTAGTATTATTATTAAACATAATTCCCGGATTCGAAAGGCTAGATTTATAATTATTATTTATTTATTTATAGAAAAGTTTTTTTTTTTTTTTTTAAATTTATATATATTAAATTAATTACGTCGAAAAAAGGATCGAAAATTTCCCTTTGTTTACATACTTATTATTATTATTATTAATTATAAATAAAAAAAATTTTCTTCTGCTTTTACCGTGTGTGTTTGTTTGTATCAGTCTCCGATTTTGTAGTAAATCGTTTCCAAAAATTCGAAAAATCGAATAAATTTTGTTTATTTTAAAAACGATTTGATTCTTTTTTTTAAAATAGTTATTATCATTATTATTATTGTTGTTGTTGTTGTTACTATTTGAACACACAAATAATTCAATTTTTTACGTAAGAATCCGTTCGGAAAAAATTTTTTTTTTTTTATAAACAGAAATTTTGTCGTTTAATAATAACACGATCACGATACACGAAAACCTGTAATTTTATTTATTTTTTATAACAAAAGACAAAATAATTTTTTTTTTTAAATGTTGTTTTCTTTAAAGATCTCAATCCTGGGTATTTTCAGGTAGAGTCAAGTTTTTTTTTTTTTCCTTCATAATAATAGTTTTTTGACGACGCCGACACCAGAAGGCAATTCGTTTTTAACATTGCCAGGGGCTAAATAATAATTTGTCTCGGATATTTACGTTTTACATTATATCACAGTTCTCCATGCGTTTCGATATTTAAGATTAAGAATCCATTTTCTTTTTGTAAGATTAAAACACAGGAGAAAAAAAAAAAAAACATTCACTGAGAGATTTTATTACTTTTTTTTGTTTTTTTTTTTTTTTAATGGAAAATTTTTTTATTATTGTTTTTTTATTTGTCGGTTGCGGGAAGGGGAAGGGGGTTAGTTAGTGATATAAATATTATATTTATTTATTCGTTTTTTATTCCCCTATTAAATTAATATACATTATTATGAATGTTTAATATAAAATATAAAGTTTATTGAATTATAAGGTGATATTTTGTTACTTATTTTACTTCTCGATAGGAGATTATTGACAAAAAAAAAATTATTATTAACCTAAAAAAATTATTGCCCCGGGTGAGGATCGAACTCACGACCTTAAAATTATGAGACTTACGCGCTGCCTACTGCGCTACCGAGGCG
>NW_002987154.1:2862-13715 GCF_000006295.1 Pediculus humanus corporis
TCGGGGCCCCCTTTTTTTTTTAACTCAGATTTTTGTTGGTTTTTTTTTTTTTTTAAAACATTGTGTCAGGGTTAATTTTTTTTCTTAATGTCTTCTTATGTCACCGTAATATATCGTTAATCGTTTATTATTATTATTATCCTTAATAATAATAATAATAATAATAATAATAATAATTAAAATTATTTATTTAAATTTTTTATTAAATAAAATAATTATTTCGAATAAATACTTGTTTTACGTTTTAAATATATTTTTTTTGTTATGTCATTTCAAAAATGTGTTGGTTTTCGTTGTCTGGAACGAGTTTTACATGTTTTACGATTTTAAAAAAAAATAATAATAATAATAATAATAATAATAATTTCTGGACACATTAAAATTACTGTAATATGTTTCTTTAAAATAAATAAATTATTGTGAATTGTAAAAAAAAAAAAAAAAAAACGTGCAAAACGTGGAAAAGCGATTCTCCAGCATTAGAAAAACAATTTTTTAATTTACAAACTTTTCTGGAGAAAACGTTTGATTCCAGGAGATTTTTTAAATATAAATTTAACGTAAAACACTCGGTCGAACGCGTTTTTATAATTTTTTCTACCTTTTTTTCTACATATTTAAAAATTTTTATTTATTTATTTTGCACTATTCACACAAAAAAGTAAAATTTACAATTCAATAACTTTTATTAAACATTAAATTAAAACATAATAATAATAATAATAAATCCAAAATAAAGATGGTCCGCAATATGCGTTCAATATGTGGTTCCCATCAAAACCGTTTCCACTGGAACACTGAATGGAAAACATTCAGATTGGTACCTACATCATCGGTTGGTACCTGCTTGCGGTCAAACCAATGACGTTATAACTTGTTCAGGTAGACTGGAAGAACGAAGTTCATTCTAGAGAAGGACGCTTTGTTTTGTTTTTCTTTTTTTTTTTTTTTCATTTTTTATTTTTATTCGTTCGAAACGAACCTTATTTTTTTCATTTTTTAAAAATTCTATTGAGAGTAAAATGTTTTAACTACAAATTACGACCACATTATTATTATTATTATTATTATTATTATTATTATTGTTTTGCACTTTAATGAAATATTTTTTCTTATATTTAAATTATTATGTCGAATGATACTCGTTAGGGTTTATAAAAAAAAAAAAAAACTTAACAGCATATTTTAATTTTTTATGAATTCGTCGATAGGATTATATGATACTAAACGATTTCATAAAAAAAACATAAAATTATTGTTTCATAAAAAAAAAATTATCATAACATCCTCACTTTTTGTAAATTTTTATAAACAAATGAGTAATTTCCTTTTTTTCATTTCGTTGTTGGTAAATTTTCTTTTAAAATGACGTAAAACGACGACACACTTTATGAGAGAGAAAAGTAACGATATAAAAAAGAATGACAAACAAAAATAAAAAGTCAGTCAGTCAGTCAGTCATTCAGTCAGTCATTCAGGGTAGTAATTTTCGACCCTAATAATAAATAACACTTTAGAATTTAAGTAAAAAGAAAATAAAAAAAAGAGAAAGAAAGAAAGAAAACAAGTTTTCCCTCCATTTTTTTTTTTTTTTATTACTTCCTGATTAGGTGTAAAATTGATGATGGCGGCATTATTTTTACTTTTATCAAAAAAAAAAAAAAAAAAATTATATTATTTTGATATACTTTTAAATCCCTCTGACCGATATATATTTATATATTATTATTATTATCATCATTATCGATTCTACGGTAAATTTGTGGTTTTATCGGAGGAAATGAATTCGGGTTTTGATTTTTTTCCCCTCACTTTTCTTTCTTTCTTTCACTTTATCGTATTTATTTTATATTTTAATACCGCATGTATCTGTCTGTGTGTGTGTGTGTGCGTGTGCACGTGCAAATCTCTATATAATAACGTGGCACCTAAACTTTTTTCAAACAATAAAAGAAAAAAATTTACTATTAAACTTATCACTAATAATAATTTTTTTTTTTAATATTAAAAACTATAAATCATATTTTTATTCATATAAAAAAATTATTTATTTATTTATTTTTTTTTTTTTTACAAGTCGAAATAATTAAGTAAATGAAAAATAATAATAATAATAATAATAGTAACTAATGACAATGACTTGGCAATCATTTTTGTTCTTAAACACAAAAAAAAAAAAAAAATTTCGAACGTAGTTAAAATGATAGATGTTATAGCGTGTTTGTATATTCGTATAGACTATATATATATATAGTACGTGATAATGAAAATTTGAGGCGTCATCCAATTTACTAAATAATAATAATAATAATAATAATAATAATTTTCTCGCGTTCGTGTTGCTGTTAAATTATGTACATATATTTAAATCCACGATATAAAACTGTTTCTTCCTCTCGTGTTGAATTTGAATAAAAATAATAATTACATTTTATTTATTTTATTAATAAAAAATATGTTTAGGTATGTGAGAGGTTATTAGTAAAGACTTCGAAAGAATTTAAACGTGATTTTTTTTTTTTTAAATTGCGGTTTTATTACAGGTTTTATTACCGGTCAAATTTTCAGTAACAGGAAATTCTTTGCGAATTTTCCAAAATTGTATCGATCGATTTTTTTTTACATCACTACACGAAATGGGGGGAAAAAATTTTTTTTTTTTTTCTTAACGTACCTTATTTATATACATCAGGTATAAAATAAAAATTTAATTTTAATGTTAGTTAAAAGAAGACGAGGTTAAAAAAAAAAAAAAAGAAAAGAATCAAAGATGAGGGAATAGTATATATATATGAGTAGCAAAGAGTCAGAGTATAAGTTAACAAACCGGTTGAAAGATGATGGTCTCGTGGTGCCACTGGTTGAAATTGTCCAGAGGCAAAAGGAGAGGTGAGATTAACTGTCCTCAATATTTAAAAGCCATATCTATTCTTTTTTCCTTATGTACCGGATCAAAATATCTACCAGACGAGAATAGATTTTTCTTAATGTGAAACAAAAAAAAATGTTTTTCCACATCGTTATTAAATTGTATATATCACAATAATAATAATAAATATCACGTGGGATGGGGATGAAGGTGGGATGGGACGGGGTGGAGGTCGATGAACTTATCGTATTGTTTTATAATGACGATTAAAATTTGTTTTTTATTTAAAACAAATTCATTTAATGCTAATTAAATTTAAACAAAAAATGTTTGAAAGGAAATTTAAACAGGATAAATAATGTTCGCCATTTTTTTTTTTTATTTTTTCCTTTTTGCCATAGTGAGAGGAAATTAATTTTTTTTTTTTTTTGTTAAGTTAATATATTAAAATTGGAAAACATTTTTTTTAAAAACTTGACGGAAAACAAAACAAAACAAAACAAAAACAAATTGTGTTTTATTTCTATCACAACTACATAATTAGAAAAAAATCTTTACATAAATTTTTTATGACGTCACGAATTTTCACTCATTACAACATTTAATATTTATTTAAAAGTTTTAATTTTAATAAAAATAAAATCAAAATTATTTAATAAAAAACTTCATTATTATTATTATTATTATTATTATTATTATTATTTTAACGCGTAATAAATATTTTAAAAAAATAATTCTAACAAAAAAAAAAAAGAAAAAGTTTTTAAAAATGTCGATTAATTTATATTGGCGTAAAAAATAATAATAATAATAATAATTTTTTATTAAATAAATCCCTTCGAGTTATAAATTAGCCTTTGGCAAATAATAATAATAATAATAATAATAAGGTTTTTTAATATATTTTTAAGGTGTTATTTTCATGATTTATTATATATACGTGTATAAATTTTAATAAAAAAAAGCATTATACTTTTAATGATAGATTTTATATATATATTTTTTTTTTAGTTACGTAAACATTTAAACACTATAATTAAATCAATGTTAATTATTACATATTTTTTTTTATTTATTCATTGTTATTAATATATAATAATAATAATAATAATAATTTGTTTTTTTTTTTTTTTTTAGAAAAGAAAGTAAATGAAAAAAAATTCTTTTTTCTCTTATTTTCTCTTTCTTTCTTTGTTAAAAAAAATGAGATCAAAATTTAATATTTTTAATAATATTAACTAACAAAAAAATGTTTTGTTTAAGGTACAAAGTACTACCTGAGGGTCAAAAAATAAAAAAAACGACTCGATGGAATTTTTACTACTGATGTCAAAACCTTAGAAAAAAAAGAACAAGGTAAGAAAATAATAAAATTTTTCCTATGTGTGTGTGTGTGTGTGCGTGTGTAAGTTCAACATTAGGAATCGTAACAGTAAAACAAGGTTCGATTTTAATAAATTATTATCATTATTATTATCTTTTTGTTATCGATAACAATAATAAAATAATAATTTATTAAACGTTTTAAATTGATTTTTTATTACTAACGTACAACTTTTTGAGGAAATCGCAAAAACAAAACAAAAGAACGATAAAATTAATCAAGTAATAATAATAATAATAATAAGAACGATAATAATAATAATAATAATGGCGGATCGTTTTTTTTTCGCGTGTTAAATCTCACGTAACATTAACCATAATTATTTTACTTAGGTATTAAAATCACTAATAAAAAAAAATTCAATATTTTAAATATCCGGTTTTTTTTTTTTTTTTTTTAAATGTTTACGATTTTATTTAATTAATTTTTATTTATTTATTTATTTATTTATTTGTTGTGAGGAAAATGCAATCATTTTCAATAATGGATTTTTTTTTTAAAATCAATTATTATTATTATTATTTCGGTTGAGTATTTTTATAAAAAAAAAAATAGAAAAAATGTTATTTCGTTATTCGTGTGATATTTACTCCATGATGGTTTTTTTTTAATAATTTTTTTTTAATAGGTATTTTTTTTTAAAATGGTTTCCTGTATGGTCAGTATTTTTTACAGTAATTGAAAAAATTTATTTTTTACGATACTCACATGTTGGAATTTTATTATTATTATTATTATTATTATTATTATTATTATTATTATTATTATTAATGCCTTATGATTTTTTATCCAATGAAATTTTTAATAGTTTTTCAACATGTTTTTTTTTTTTGTATTGTGTTTCGTATTGTGTGTATCGTCTTTACTTTTATGCATTATAAATTTTTTAATGTCGGATTTTTTATATGTACATGTGTATTTTAAATCATCTATTATTATTTTAGGATTCTTCGTAAAATGATATTCAAATTGTCCATTTTTATCTCACAAAACGATTTGTAAAATTTGAAATTTCTCTTGTAGGTAAAAATTTCTAATTAAATTCATTATGTTTAATAACATACGGTTGGGTAAACTTTGAGTGAGAGAGAGAGAGAGAGAGAGTCCAAAGAATAAAAATAATTATTATTATTATTTCTACAACTAATAATATTTATTATTTTTTTTTTTTTTACATCCTTGAATTTGTTTTTTTTTTTCTCCCTATATTATTCGGGTAAAAATTTTGCATATAATTTATTGACATTTACCACAATAATTTCAATTGCCTAATAACGTGTTAATGAACCACCTTTTACCTACCTACCTACCTACCTACCCATACCTACCATACCTTTGATGCATTGCACAACAATAAGTAAATATAATTCCTTCTCTCTCTCTCTCTTTGTATATTTGTGCAAAATATTAAAATATTATGCAATAGTAATTTTTACCACGTTTGTAAAAAAACTGGAAATGTGTACATACATCCAAATCTATTTTAATCCTTTTTTTATGGGGTGTTTTCGAAAGGAAAAAAAACTATACTATTTTTTATATATACTTATTTAATAAGTATTCTGATACTGTGATTATAAACAATGGTTTAAATGATATTAATATGATTTTAAATCCTATTAAAATATTATTCATTTCAAAAACTGTTTTTTTTTTTTTTTTATTGTGAAATATGCCATTGATTTAAAATATTAAACTTTATATTATTAATATTAGAAATTATAAAGGATAAGAAGAAGAAAAAAAAAAGTATCATTTACATCAAATCTGAAACTTTTCTCTTTAAGGACAATTTAAGGACACATGTACTGAGAATAATGTTCCACCTGGTGGAAATTTTACGAACTAAAATTTTTACCTGTGAATGTATAAAACGGAAACAATTTCTTTCTTTTTGTTATTTTATTTCTTTGAGTCTTTCTATGAAAACTGTTTTAAAACTCGTGAAAAATATTTTAATATTTTATTCGGAAGAAAATAATTAATAAATAAATAAGCGAGTTTATGAAATTCACTTAAAAAAAAACTATCAAATATTATCATTAATAATAATGAGTTGCAACTTCGTGGACTATTCATATTTATAACGTATTTTAAAATGCTCAAAAAAAATAAAATAAATTAAAAATATTTTATTGATAGCAGTATAAAAAAAACGTTTATTAAAAAATAAATAAATTTAACATTTTTTTTATTTAAATCTAAGAAAATTATTAATGATTAATAAACAATAGATTTTTATTTAGATGCAGTTGTAAAAACTTCATAATCTACGACCGTGAAATAATAATCGCTCATTAAAATACTCGTAGAAGCAAAATCGCCATCGTAAGAATGTGGTAAGTTTGAATAACTATCTTTATTTACGTTGCAATTACTACTTATAAGAAAATCAGCTCCAGCTCCAAAAATAGGTCCACAGCTGGAAAAAGAAAATTTTTCATTTGGAATTTCAATATAATAAAAATTACATAAATTGTTTAACTGATTGAGAATTTCTTACTCTTTATGATAACAAATTGCAAATGGCTTTTTGACAATACTAAATTTTATTGGAGGATAATTTAAATTATTAACAAGACTGAACAAGAAAGCTTTGTCCGAAGGTATATAATGACTTTTAGAACCTGTTTTATTCCAAGGAACGTCGGTAAAACCCCCGCAAATGTCACCTCGGGCACCCTGAAATAAAATTAATTGTTTTTTATAAATTTCTTTATGAAATTTAAATTCGAAAATAATCAGAAAAAATGTAGTGTACTGACTAATACGATGACAAATAAAGGAGCGATTCCATCACAATGACGGTGAAAAGCTTCGGCAGAAAAACCGTGAGTCGAAGCTCTGTAGAGTAGACGCCAACTTTGTTTAGGAACCTTATACCATGAATTCAATACTCTTTGAAATCTTATTTTATCTTGGACGAGGATTTGTGAACCGTTAAATAATTTAAGAGGTACTCTAGGTTGAAGTCTTTTATCTTCGCTTCTTTCCTTAAATTTATTAGGTAGTGCCGCATATCTGTACCTTTCCAGTGACAGTTCTATCGGTACAGCACCAGTAGGTTCGACTTCTTCAGCAAATACTTGACTATCTTAAAATCAAAAAAAGACAAAAAAAATTATAACAGAATTTTATTATTAACGGCAGTTAACCATGTTATTAAAAAATTACTACCAACTTTAAAAATTTAAAAAAAAACAATTTTTTACCTATTAGTAATAATCTAACGTGATTAATTACACCATTTAAATGTTGACCAACGCGAACTCTTTCTTCTTCGGTCCAGTGGGCTGTTGGTTGTGTGACACCTGCTTGATATTTTGCCCAATTTAATACAGCCCTCCAAACATCTTCTTCTTCCAAAGCGAAAGAATCGGAAGATATTAATTTAATAAGTGCATCTTTAGGAAGTGTTAAAAATGAATTTGTTTGTACGCATTCATTTGCATTTTCTCCAACATAAGCAATGCATCTGTCGACAAATGATTTTGTATATTTACCACCTAAACAAAAAACAAAAAAATTTTTTTTTTTGTGAGACATTTAACTTAGAAAAATTAATAAACTTTATAGGAATTAACAAAAAACAAATTGAAACAATCACACTTAAAACTAATTTTTAAATTATCATCTTTATTTATTGTTTTATTACATATTAAAACAATTTAGAGGTATTATCACAAAATTATTAATAAAAATAATTGTACAAAATAATTTAACTAATCAAGATAGTAATGTATAGAACTTTTACATTATACATGTTGTAGTTTTTGATACTTCTTCATACTGACAAATATTCACTTTCACTTCTATTTCCTTATATTCTATAATCAAATATTTGTTTTAAAAAAAAATATATGCATGCAGATATTCGACTGCATAAAGTTTAAATCGTAATGCTTACTAACTTCACAGCATTATTTTATTTAAACGAGTAAAAAAAAAAAAAAAAAGTAATTTTTTAATAACTGTCTGTTAGTGTTTAAACTTATAACTCTAATTCAACCAGAACTATTTGTCGAATCTAGACTTTGTATCAATGTAATATTATCTCCTTTCATCATTATTCTTCCAAGTTCTTTTCTGTTTTTCGTTTTAATATTAAACTCTTCAGCATCATCTAAGACAAGGTTCATGTATTCGTCAAAACCAACAATGTGACCTTCTATCCTAGTAGTTATATTTTCATAAATCCAAACCTTAAAAGACATTAAACATTAAATTAGAAAATAAAAAAAAATTATTTTGAGGAAATTCTTCACCAACTTGACAAGATTAGGTTATTTAATAATAATGTATTAAATAAATACTTAATTTCATTATTAAAAATCCTCTTAAAATACTGTAATTATTAGTTATTTGCAATTGGAGTTTTACAATTTTATTTTGTTTTTACAAAAGTTATGAAAAATATTCAAAAAAAAAAGTAACATAAATAATCACTTACCTGTACTCTTGACCGATTTTGCAAATACCTAAATATAAGATTTATCGGTTGTACCATAACCTTTTGAACTTTTGCCGGTCCTTTGTACGCCATTTTTTAAAAATAAATTTCTCACACTTAAACGAAACGACAAAAAATAATTAAAAATAACAATGCACCGATTTTAGTAAACAACGCCGGTTTGTTACACGAGGAAAATGGCGCTTGTTGTGGCGACTGTTCAACTTTTTACAGTTCCGGTAAATCGATCTAGTAATGGCTGCCGTTTAAACATGGCGTCTAATGTAATACATAAAACTTACGAGAGTTTATACAATATTTTTACACAGCATTCAAAACAAAAAGTTAAACGTTTAAATTGTGTTCGTGAAAATTTGTGTTTTAAAATTTTGATGTAACGTACTTTAAGTAATTGTAAGAAAAAGAAGCATTTGTTTGGGGCTGATAAATTAGTAAGTTTAAATTTTTTATTACCGGCTTTTACTAATCTTTTAATCTTATTTTTTGTTGTAAACACATATATTAAGGATTTTAAACATTGAAATCGCTTTTATTCGTCATGAGGTGGTTTATTTAAAATATTTTCAATGTAATCAATTTGTAATGATTTCAATCTGTACTTTCACTTATATTTCAATGAACCTTTTTTCAACTATAAAAATTAGGGAAGCTTTCGTAAAAATTTTTATACTTTGTAATGAAATTTTAAAATTAAAATTTCAAAGAATTTGTAACGACATAAACATAATTTTAAGGTTATTTATAGTCTATCTAATTGTAAAGATTAAAAGTTTTAAATTAGGTAAAAAGGTTTTAATATTCGTTTTGAACAAATCATGCACTACCAAAAAATAAAAATCAATGAAATATTTAATAAAAAAAATGAAAACTTTGCTTTATGGTCGTGAGAATCCTTTTTTATGTGTCTGATAAACAAATGAAAATTAAAAGAAATATGTTTTATATAGTAAGGTTTCATAAACTTTTGGCGGGAACTTGTGAGAAAACCTTGTTTATTTTCTTTTTTTGAGTGAGTGACGGTTTAAATTTTAAGTAAAACGGTAGGAAAATTTAAAATCCTTTTCTTTTTGTTTTTTTTTTTTTATTTATTTATTCTACTTACCAGCAGTTCTTTCCTGTATGTCCATAGCAGCTGCTAAAAACGTTGAAGCATTTAAGGGTGAGAGAGTAGAAGTTACATAATCCTCACAAGTCGTTCTTAATTCTTCAACCCCTAAATCTTGTGCCAAACTTAACATTTCAAAAACTGCATTGTCTTGTAACATTATTTTTCCCGTATAAACATATAGAATGAATTTTCTGAAAATATCTCCTTGAACGTGTGGCAGTCTTATGGGTGCTGGTCCTCCTGGTGTTGAAGGTGGTGCAACTGTACAACCTGGTATTGGTATCCTACAAACTTCACCTCTTTTTGCATTTTGAAAACTTTTACACCTGATAAAAAGAAAAAAATTTAATAAAGTTTTAATTAGTTTTTAAAATATATAAATGAGAAAAAAAAATTTTTTACATTAATTTTCTTCAACTTTTTTTTTCTTTTTGGAAAAGCATACAAAAAAAAAAAAAAATGAATAATTTGACTCATTATCTTATTTTTAATAAAACTTTAAACTGAAAATGATAAAGTGAGTTTGGTAGCCATTTTAAAAAAAATAGAAAATAATGTAAAAATGGTAGACATGATTCATATTTAAGGATTTTTTTTTTTTATATTTAAGTCAGTGAATTGTAATTGAATAAATGAATTTTTTTCATAACTTCCAACGTTTGTTGTTTCTTTGTAAGGTAAAAAAAAAGAATGATAAGAGTTTATTGAATGTTATATTTAAAAGTAAATAAGATAGTTTAAAAAGTTTTCAATTTAAAAAAAAAAAAAAAAAGAGTAAAACATTTATTTTTTCATTTTGAACCTCCTTCTTTTTCTTTTTTTTTGTTTTCTGCTTTTTTTTTTTTTTGACTTTTCAAAAAGAAAAATTAAACTTGTTTCATAAAAAAATTTTTCCTTTTTATTTCTTTTTTCATTTTTTTTTTTTTTGCAAGTAAAGTAAAATTTTTTCCTTTTTTTTCTGTATTTTCTTAAATCAATGAATTCACAATTCATAGTTAAGGAGTCATTAAGAATTAAAAAC
>NW_002987154.1:14091-20566 GCF_000006295.1 Pediculus humanus corporis
ATTTTTATAAAAACATGTACCTGAATTCTCTCGAGAGGTTTGAAAACGAAACAAAGTCAAAAAAAAATTTTTTTTTTTTTTAAACGTTCTTTTCTATTTTCTCTCTCTCTCTTTCTCTCTCTTAATTTTACTTCTTTGTGTCTTTTTCACGTTTTATTTTTATTACTTTTTTTTTTTTTTTTTTAAACAATTTTCTCTTTTATTTTTATATATATTTTATTAGAAAATTACAATTTTTTTTTGTTTGTTTGTAAACTTTGTCGAAGGTCAAAAAAAAAAAAAAAAGGAAAATTTTTTTTTTTATTTCGGTGTCGAAAATTCTTCTGCTTTTTTTTTTTTAATTTCGTAAGAGGTACATTATGAAAAAAAAATTTTTTTTTTTTTTCGTTTTGCTTTTTTTACGACGTAATTTTTATTTGAAGAACAAGAAAAAAAATAATAATAATAATATTTGTAAAAAATGACTTTAAAAAAAGGAAAGAAAAGGAAAGAAAACATTTAATTTTACGTAAAGGCAAAAAAAGTTTTTCCCGAATTTTATACATGTATATAATAATTTTTTTTTTTTTTTCGAGTCAAAAGTTTTGTTGTAAAAGCTAAAAAAAAAAAAAAAAAAAAAGAAAAAAGGTGAGGGGGGAGGCTATAATTCACCCTCGAGATATTCCCTTTTATTTAAACAAAATGTCTTGGGTTTCTTCTCTCAGTGAGCCCTCAAAGTGTCAGCCCTCGAAGGAAAGAAAATTTTTATTCTATACTTGGGAGATTCAGCACGGAAAAAAAAAGTAGGGGAGAGAGAAGGGGAGGGGTCAGGGAAAAAAAAAATTATTGCTCTTGAACTAAGAAAAAAAAATTTTCGTCTGCTGTTGTTTCCTGTTGATAAAAAAAAAAAAAAAAAAAATTTATGAACGTAGAAAATAAATGGGTAGTAGTATCAAGTAAAAATTTAGAGTTTTGTTGACGTCCGTTAAAAAAAAAAAAATTTTATTAACCTTTAACCTTTTTCTTCTTTTTTTAATTAATCCTACGAAAAAGGTTTTGGGAATTTTGCTTCCTTCCTTGAAATTCCGGAAAAAAAAATGGGGGGACGGGGAGGGGAGATGGGAGAGAGTAAAAAAAAATAAATTTTATCATGTTTGGCGCCCTGTCGATTTATTTATTACGCAAAAAAATTTATAATAAAATTGTTTTTTTTTTTTTTGAGGGGGGCGTGAGGGGGAGGGAAAGTCGTTGAGAAAAAAAAAGAAGAAAATTCTTATGCGAGGTTTTCTTTTCTTTTATTCAACAGATTATTTAATAATAAATTATGTAAACGTAATAAAATTGAGAGTATATATAAACGATACATGAAAAGGAATTCGTTTGTTATTGTGCGTGTGTGTGCGTGTGCGTGTGCGTGTGTGTCTATCTATACACATGATGGTTCTTCGCCACCGTTTCTCTATCACTATTGCAACCCTTCGGGTTAATATTGCGCTGTAGGGTTGCTTGGCAACGTAGTTTTTACCCTTAACAGTTTGATGCAGGTGAGCTTACTACAGCTTTTACCCAATGTTTTCCTTTTTTTTTTCTTCCTTTTCTTCCTTTTTTTTCTTTTTTATCTTATTTTCGCCATCGCATTATTGACCACTTTTTTTTTTTTATATATATATATATAAATTTAGTTTTAACAATGACGTAGCAATTTTGTTGATTTTCAACAATTTTCTTCGTATCGAGTTAAAATGAAAAGAAAAAAAAAAAGGAAAAAATTATCGATTTTATTTTTTTTATTGCGTTTTAATTTTCTTTTTTTTTTTTTATTGATTTCCCGAATCGAACAAACAAATCGATTATTTATTTACCTTTAACATAAACTAATAAATTACGTAATAAAATAATAGATTTTATAATAATAATAATAATAAAGGTAAAAACATTTCGGGGTCAATTTTGTGGGTTTTATTAAAATTGATTCTCCGCCATTTTTTTTTTTTTTTTAAATAGCGAATAGAAAAGGAAAAGTTTGAAATAATAAATTCATTTCTTTCTTTTTTTAAATGTTTCATTTCCGGTTTATTTTTTGTTTTAAGGTTTTTTTTAAAAAATAACGGAAACAAAAGAGAATAAAATCGGTAAAAGTTTTTTTTTTCTTTTTCTCTCACTCGCTAACATTCGTTCATGTTTTGAGAAAAATTCGAACGTTAACAACAAACAATGGAAGAACTTTTTGTTTTTAGTAAAAAAAAAAATATAATAATAAAAAAAAAAAAAAAAAAAGGTAGTTACGGAAAATTTTTACTGTTCTTTTGGGAAAAATTTAGTTTAGAAAAAAAAAAAAAAAAGAAAAGTTAGTTAGGAGCCTATCAGTCTGTTTTGTCCTTTTGTCAATGATGACCAAAAACTTGGGAAAGTTAATTCAATTTTTTTTTTTTTTCGACCCTTCGAGGTTTTCTAGAAACGGAAAAAAAAAGGAAAAAAAAGGAAAACTTTTTACACGAAATTTCTAAAAAAAAATATAAAAATAAAAGTTTTCCTTTTTTTTTTTATTAATTTATTTAAATTTTATTAAAAAAAAAAAGAGAGAGAGAGAGAAAGAGAGAAAGAGAAAAAACATTTTCATCATTTTAAATTGTATATTAGTCTTCAATTATTTTTTCCATTTTTTTTTCCTTTTTTTTTTGTTTAAAAACTTTTTTAAATTGAATTTTTAATTATTTCCTTTAATTAAAAAAAATAAAAATGAAAATAAATCGTTAAAAATGTGTGTTTTATTTACAAAAAAAAAATTTCCAGTTGTTGTTGTTGTTGTTTGTCGTTGTCTCTTTTTTTTTTGTTTTGTTCGTTTCGTTTTGTTTTTTAAATTCGAACGCCATTTTTTTTTCTCCATATTGTTTTTTTAATTTTGTTTTTGTCATTTTTTTTTTTTTGTCTAAACAAAGAAAAATTCACGTAAAGTTTTTTTTTTTTTTTGGGGGGGGAGGGAGGGCTTTCATTTCCCATAAATTCATTATTATTATTATTATCATTTTTTTTTTTTGCTAAACACGATTTTTGCGGTTTAAAAATATCGTCATTAACGTTTTTTTTTTTTTGTTTGTTTTTCTCTTTCCCTCACACCTTTTTTCGCACATACAAAATCACACACTCGTGAAAAAAAAATTTTCATTTAAAAATCAATTTCCGTAAAAAAAAAAAAATTTTCACGGATGAAAAAAAAAGTTATATTTATAAACGGGTTTACGTAAAAGAGTAAAAGCAGAAGAAAAATTTTTTTTTTTTTTTTGTTCCCGCCATTTATACAGGTTCGTTACCCCATTTTTTTTTTTTTTTGCTTTATCAAACATTGGTTCATTCAAACGTGATTTTTGTTTATATATTGATTATTATTATTATTAATATTATTATTATCACTATTTATTTATTAATCTAAAATATAATTAACAATTTAAAGTAATTACGAAGGAAAATTTAAGTTAGCGAAAATTTCAAATAAGATGAGAGAAATTGATGGGGTGGGGGGGGAGGGATTTGCGGTTAACTTGATTATTTTAGATACAGAGAGAAAATTCAGTCTAAAAGTTTGCTGTTATTTTATTTCGGATAGAAAATGAATTGAATGAAGAAAATCAAAAACCTCAGGTTTTAAAGAAGAAAGTGAGAGAGAGAGAGAGATAGAGAGACATAGGGAGATAAACAAACAAATTAATGAAAACCATAAGACGAAAAAAAAAAATAATAATATAAAACTTAACGAACGAATTATTCATCAAGGAGGGGAAGAGGGTTGGGGAAAACCCCCCTTTCCCCCCCCCCCCCTCCCGATAATAATATTTAGTGTCCCAAATAAAAAGTTTAAATTTAAGAAAAATAAAAGTAGAAAAAAAAAAAAACAAACGAAAACTAATTTGAGATTTTTATTTATCGAAATAAAAAAAAAAAAAGCGTTGAAAAGAAAAGAAAAAATTGTAAATTTAATAAAAAAAGGAAAAAAAAGGAAAAAAAAGGAAGGAAAAAAGGAAGAAACCAAAAGAATGAAAGGTGAAAATTTTTTTTTTTTTTTTATGGGAAAAAATAAAAAATGAAACTAATAAAAGGTTCAAAGGAATAAAATCTTAAAGTAAAGGTTAAAATTCTATCAAAGGAAACAGGTTCGTAAAAAGTTATAAAAAAAAAGGCGAAAAGAAACCGGGAGGTGGAGGTTTCGAAACGATGGGGAGGAGAAGGTGGTGGTGGAGGAAAGTTAATGTTCGAGAAGGGAAAATTGAAATTTAAGAAACCTTTTAAGCCCGTGAGGTGATGTTGACACCAGGGTCAAAGTCAAAGATGAAATTGAAAATCTCTCCAGCGTAAACCGTTTTGTTCTTCCCATTTCGTTCGGGGTTGATTTTAAATTGAAAAAAAGGAATAGAATGGAAGTAGTGCCGGAAGCGGAAGAAGAATCTTTTTTTTTTCCCCCCCGGAAGAATTCAATGGCGGTTAAGTTTTAAGTTGTAGTTCCAACAATTGATTGATTATTAAAGTAAAAAATCTTTTGATTTAAGATCATAAAACTTTTACACACACACAAAACCGTTAATAATTATTTAATTCCGAAAAAGAAATTGAAATATTTCGTGGAATGCTTGCTGTTGACACTTATAAAAAAAATATTTAATCACGTGATTATAAAAATGGCGGTAAACGTTTAAATTTCAATCCGATTTAAATTTTTTTATTTTATTTTTATTAAAACATAAATTTCACGATCAATTGAATTGATTTGAATTTAAATTTTTTGTAATTGTAAAAAATTTAAGAATTCAATCGTGAAAAGGAATGTCAATTCGACGACGATAATAATAATGATGATGATGATGATGATGATGATGGCGGCAGAATACCTTTAAAAAATCAATTTTCAATCGAAAGGGGAGGGAGGAAGGGGGTGAAGGTTTCACGGTAAATTTATTCCGAAAGTAAAAATTTTTTTTTTTGTTCTCGATCAAAGGTAACAACAACAACAACAGCACTTTAAGCCGACAGCATTATATAAAATATTTTTTTTTACGTAAATAAAAAACAAACAATGAATATTTTCCTGTGAAAAAAAATCGTTGAACCGTAATTTCATTCACTTTCATACTTTTTAAAGTCGTCGTCAAATAAATGAGAGAAAAAATTTTTACGAGGATTTAAATTTAAGTTTAGTGATGTTAAACGACAAGATAAATTTTAATTAAATTAAATATATATAAAATTAATTAAAAAAAAAAAAAAAAAACTATTTATAATCGTTTTCCTAATGTTTGTTTATATATGTTTCAGGTAATATTGTAAAGAAAATATTTCAACAACATTCTTGATTTTCCCGGAAAATACAATGGGACGACGATATTATTTACGTAAGTGTTATATATTTTATTAAATTAATTTTTAATTTTCCCGCGGTTTTTTTAAAAATAAATTTTAAATTCTTTTCCCCGAACAATACCTGATTTAATCGAAGTATGAGAGAGAGAGAGAGAGAGAGTCACTCACAATAATATAAGAAAAACAAAAACAAAAACAAAACGTTACTGACGATTACGTAGATAATTTAAAGGGTGAAAAATTGTTTTTCTTTTAATTATTATTATTATTATTGTTAATAGATTAAAACAATCTTTCGTTTCGTTTTTTTTGTTTTTGTTTTGTTAAAACGTTTGTTTATATAAATTTTCAAACGAGAAATCAATTGAACAATTGATGTTATTACAAAATATAACAAAAGATGAAAAAAAAATTTATTGAGGAAAAAAGAAAAAAAAAACAAAAACGCTTCAACGCTTTTTAATAATAAATAATAATAATAATAATAATTCTAATAATTCTTTCATTTTTCTTTTTCTTTTTCTTTCTTTTTCTTTTATTTCCTTTAAATTATATCAGTCATAATTTTATTTTTTTTCCTACACAAAGAAAAAAAGAAAATGAAATTAAATAAAAAAAAATTTTTTTCTTCGTATTCACATCATTTTTTAAAATATTTATTTATTTTTAATAAATAATAATAATAATTTTTATATATATATATATTTATTGAATTAAAGTGAACGAGGAAAATGATGGAAAAAAATTTTTAAAAAAACCGTTTGAAATTATTATTATTATTATTATTATTATTATTGGGAAAATGAGATATTTAAAAATGCCAAAGGGCAAAATTCGACATAGTAATAGTTTTTTTTTTTAACTTTTGGCGACATTGTCGACGAAACGACAGAAGTTGTGATGAGAATAGGAAGTAGAAAATTATTTCGAAAAAAAAAAAAAAAAAAATTACGTGCTCGGATGTTTAAAAGAACATTTAAACGGGGGGAGGGGGTGGAGGAGTGGGGGGAAATATCAACGAACTATGATGAGAAAATAAAATGATTTGGATTGAGGTCGAAAAACAAAAAAAAAAAAAAAAAAAAAAACCGGGTGATTGATTTTTTGTATTTTATTTTTTTATCACGTTTTTTTCTTTTATCTTTAC